>NC_060142.1:196864868-197167899 GCF_021461385.2 Schistocerca piceifrons | reverse complement strand
TCTCACGTCTCGTTTATTAGCTGAATAGCTTTGACAACGATCGGTAAAGATATTAGTATGATAAGGTCCAACTATTTTCTGTCCAAATATCTCAAAATAATCTATTATCCACGACTCCAATGTCTAATCCAGTTATCGGAATGATATTTAATTAGGCTTATAATCTCTAACTTCTTACTACCATGGAAGACTGCGGACATGCACCATTGAAAACAGACTCAAGAGAGCTAACAATGCTGCGCATTGGTCTATACATTATATTCAAAACAAAACGCAGCTCCGTCATGTCTTCTTTGCATTACCTTCGTGCTAATTTGTGTTACTCTCTTCCAAATATCTACTCTTTGTAAAATTTTAAGTAACTATTACTTCGAAATACAACTACCGTATTTTGGCTCTTGGATCATTTCGTATCACAGAATTTAATCTAAGAGCCGTTTCTGAATACCCAATCTCCAAAAAGCGGTTACAGTGGGGTTAGGCTACATATTTAGCAGTAGCTGACGTGGCACATAAATCGAGAGTGATTCAAGTGTTTAATTTCCTGCAGTGCGATATAATAATTTTGACGGCCATCAGCTATGTCTTAATAACTTGGTAATCATCGGTGCGTTGCTTTTGTGAATGCTAACGGACTCCCTGTGCACCCGCCCTTCTTTGTTCGTTAAGCCCTGTCCGTCGCAGCTGTATGTTTAAATACCTTTGTGTGGAACAATATGCCGTGAAAGTTAAATTTATTACTTTATGTCAAATATTAAACTTCGTGGCTGATTTTATTCGTTGAGTCAATCCACACGAACTTGATTCGCTGGACGATATCAGATACATTGACTGAATGATAGTGTATAACACAATGTGTGTTTTTATCACTGTGCATGTATGTAAAGCTCATCAGAAGCTTCCGTTTCGCTTGGCTTTCTGACAATGCAAGCTGGCCCAATTAGTCCGAATACTAACCACGCTTAAACCCACCTTCTTTTGTCATGCAGGTTTTACGTGTACATGTATGAATGTTATGTTGCATGCTGATACGTGGAAATTCATTGTATTTATAGCTAGCCTCGACCCTCTGCTGAGACTGAAGTGGCTTTTGCACGTAGGAAACCAAATAATTTAAAATTCATAACTGTTGTCTTCAACTGAAACGTAATTACCTACCTGGATCAATGACACGTTTACAACCTCATGTTGAATGAAGCATTTTAGACTCATAAATGCAGATGATTATAAAGGTCTACACCTTGAGATCAATGTAACAGGATCACCTCTCCGTCTCCTTACCTGCAGATTGTGTTGGGCCCCTTATCAAAGAATGATTTCAAACACGCAAAAAAAGATTTGCAGGAAGAATGACTGAAGCTTTACTGCAACAACGTTTAATAATAGTTGAACTATGGCCATGATAAAGCAAACGGCTACAGTCCTCTGAATTGAATGTGTTGGTCCAAGGTGCAACTAGCGTTAGACATTCCACTGTTAAACTAATTTAGTTTAGGTCACATGTAGACCCAGTAAATGTAATAAAAATTGAGCTCTTTTTGTTAGTTAAAATCCTTGTACCAAGAACCCGAGCGTGGAGTAAGACAATAAGGTGTATATGGTAATTATTACAGAGCAGATACTGGTAAAGGTCAGAGTTACCTAGTCTTGAACACAGAGCAAAACAACACACTATACGAGGCGATTCAGGTGCCGTAGTTTCGTCTTACCCCCAGCGACGGCTACCGAGAAAGGTTATACGTATTGTTGTATGAATACACGATTGGCGATGAATCACTGAGAACATTTTCCGCCTCCACCACCGTAGATGGTGTCGCTGGGATGGCGCTCGATACGGAGGTAGCCGATTTGAATCCAGGTGGTGGAAGAAAGTCTCACCCACGGTGTTCGGCCTTCAACGGGAATAGAGATGGTGGTGTAAAGTTCTTCACCACCACACTCCGTGTAAATCTCTTAGAGTTTCTCATACACTGAGAACATGTGGAACTGTTGATAGTTATAGTCCGTCGGACGAGGCTGAAATATCTGGTAGGCAGGTTGCTACTACTTGAAATGGGAGGGCCATATACGGACATTACCCAGAACGTAATGGACGTAACAACGAATTATCTGAATTTGAAGATCTACCAGCAGTTATAACAGTATGTACACCTCTCTTATGCTGTTGAGAGGCCAGACAAACCTATGGTTCCTGAAGAGGGGCAGCAGCATTTTCGGTACTAGCAGGGGCAACAGTCTGGATGATTGACTGATCTGCCTTTGTAACATTAACCAAAACAGCCTTGCTGTGCTAGTACTAAAAATGCCAGAAAGCAAGCCGTAATTTTTCCCGAGGGCATGCAGCTTTTATTTATGGTTAAATGACAATGGCGTCCTCTTGCGTAAAATATTCCGGAGGTAAAATAGTCCCTCATTCGGATCTCCGGTAGGGAACTATTCAGGAGGATGTCGTTATCAGGAGAAAGAAAATTGGCGTTCTACGGATCGGAGCGTGGCGTGTCGGATCCCTTAATCGGGCAGATAGGATAGAAAATTTAAAAATAGGAATGGTTAAGCTAAAGTTAGATATAGTGGGCATTAGTGAAGTTCGATGGTTAGAGTAACCAGGGTTCTGGGCGGGTGAATACAGGGCTATAAATACAAAATCAACCAGGGATAATGCAGGAGTAGCTTTAGTAAAGAATGAAAAATAGGAGCGCGGATAAGCTACTACTAACATCATAGTGAACGCATTATTGTAGCGATAGACACGAAGCCCAAGCTTACCACGGTAGTATAAGTATATATGCCAACTAAGATGGTGAAGAGATTGAAGAAATATATGATGCGATAAAAGAAATTATTCACATAGTTAAGGGAGACAAATATTTAATAGTCATTGGAGACTGGAATTCGAAAGTAGGAAAAGGAAGAGAAGGAAAAGTAGTAGCTGAATATGGACTGGGGGTAAGAAATGAAAGAGGAAACCACCTGGTAGAATTTTGTGCAGAGCATAACTTAATCAAGCTGACACTTGTTTTAAGAATCATGAAAGAAGGCTATATATGTGTAAGGGTCATGGAGACAATGGAAGATTTTAGATAGTTCGTATAATGGTAAGACAGAGATTTAGGTAGCAGGTTTTAGATTGTAAGGCATTTCCAGCGGCAGATGTGGACTCTGATCACAAACTATTGGTTATGAACTGTATATTAAAACTGAAGAAATTGAAAAAAAGGTATGAATTTAAGGAGAGGGAACCTGAATAAACTGAAAGAACCAGATGTTGTAGAGAGTTTAAGAAGGAGCATTAGGGAACGGTTGACGAAAACAAGAGAAAGAAATACAGTAGAAGAAGAACGGGCAGCTTTGAGAGATGAAATAGCGAAGGCCGCAGACGATCAAGTAAGTAAAAAGACGAGGGCTGATAGATCCTTGGGTAACAGACGAGATATTGAATTTAATTGATGAAAGGAGAAAATATTAAAATGCAGTGAATGAAGCATGCTAAAAGGGATAGAAACGTCTCAAAAATGAGATTAATAGGAAGTGCAAAATGGCTAAGCAAAGATGGCTAGAGGACAAATGTGAGGAGGTAGAGGCATATATCGCTAGGGACAAGATAAATACTGCCTACAGAAATATTAAAGGGACCTTGGGAGAAAAGAGAACCGCCTGTATGAATATCAATAGCTCTGATGGAAAACCAGTCCTAAGCAAAGACGGGTCTACACAAGGGTGATGTACTTGAGTGCAATATTATGGAACTGGAGGAGGACGTAGATGAAGATTAGATTGGAGATATGATACTGCGTGAAGAGGTTGACAGAGCACTAAAAGGCCTAAGTGAAAAAAAGGCCCCAGGAATAGACAACATTCCATTAGACGTACTGACAGCCTTGGGAGCGAAACTCTACCAACTGGTAAGTAAGATGTGTGAGACAGGCGAAATGCCCTCAGACTTCAATAAAAATATAATAATTCCAATCTCAAAGAAAGCATGTGTCGACATGTGTGAAAATTACCGAACTATCAGTTTAAGGCTGCAAAATACTAACACGAACTCTTTACAGATGAATGGAAAAACTGATAGAAGCCGACCTTGGGGAAGATCAGTTTGGATTCCGTAGAAATGTTGGTATACGTGAGGCAATACTGCTCCTACCACTTTTGTTAGATTAAGGGAAGACAAACCTACGTTTCTAGTATTTGTAGACTAGGAGAAAGTTTTCGACAATGTTGACTGGAGTACTCTCTGCGAAATTCTGAAGGTAACACGGGTAAAATACAGGGAGCGAAATGCTATTTACAATACAATCTGTACTGAAACCAGATGGCAGTTATAAGAGTAGAGGCAAGCAGGGAGGGAGGGAGTGAGACAGGGTTGTAGTCTATCGCCGATGTTATTCAATCTGTGTATTGACCAAGCTGTAAAGGAAACAAAAGAAAAATTAGGAGTAGGAATTAAGATCCATGGAGAAGAAGCAAAACGCTGAGGCTTGCCGATGACATTGTAATTCTGTCAGAGACACCAAGGGACCTTTAAGAGCAGTTGAACGGAATGGACAGTGTGTTGTTAGGAGGATGTAGGATGAACATCAACAAAAGCAAACGAGGATAATGGAATGTAATCAAATTAAACCAGGTGATGCTGAGGGAATTAGATCAGGAAATGAGACATTAATGTAGTAGAAGAATTTTGCTATTTGGGGAGCAATATAACTGATGATGGTCGAAGTAGAGAGGATATAAAATGTAAACTGGCTACGGCAAGGAAAGCGTTTCTGAAGAAGAGTAATTTGTTAACATCAAGTATAGATTTAAGTATCACGAAGTAATTTCTGATAGTATTTTTGTGGAGTGTAGCCATACATGGCACTGAAACATTGAAGATAAACAGTTTAGACAAGAAGAGAGTAGAAGCTTTTGAAATGTGGTGCTACAGAAGAATGCTGAAGATTACATTGTTGATCTCGTAACTTACGAGCAGGTACTGAACAGAATTGGGGAGAAGAGGAAGTTGTGGCACAACTTGACTAGAAAAAGGGGTCAGTTGGTACGGCATATTCTGAGGCACCAAGGGATCACCAGTTTAGTATTGGAGTGAATCGTGAAGGGTAAAATTCATAGAGGTAGACCAAGAGATGAATACACCAAACAGGTTCATAAGCATACAGGTTGCTGTAGTTACTCGAAGGTGAAGAAGCTTGCACAGAACGGAGTAGCATGGAAAACTGCATCTAACCAGTCTCTGAATTGAAGACTACAACAAAACAACACCACTCCCTTCTCTGATCACCGTACGATACGAAATATATCACCATTCTATAAACATATATTCCCCTGAACAAAATAGATGCACTTAAGGGAGAACTCTCGCCCATAGAGATGATGCACGGATGCATGAAGGAAAAAAAATTCTCCCCTTTTAGACGACCGAACCTAAACTTCGAGTTGTCTGATCCCGCTTTTACGGGAAACATTGCTCTACTGTATCACCCGGAGTGATGTAAAGAGGAAGGATCACATAAATATACACGTAGAAAAGTTAGAAGAGAGAGATTCATTGGCATTTAAACGAAATTAAATTATCCACGAAAGAGGCAGCTTACAAAGCTCTGGTTAGATCGATTCTTGAATGCCGCACGTCAGTCCGAGTTCGTTCCCAGACAAGGTCGACAAAGGAGGCACAGAAGATACATACAAGGAAAGCTAAGTTCCTCACTATTCCGTTTGCGAAAGAGTCTCGAAGAAGTTATTCATAGTCCAAAAAAGGTGGAATGGTTCACTGTTAAATTTTCAAGTCCCGAAGAGTCATTCGACTTCAAAATTCCTAACATCTCAAGAAATTCGTGCATTTTAGTTTAAGTCTAACCGTGAGTGCTATGTAAAACAGCATTCTCATTAGCCGTTTCTTAAAATTACACTACCATTAGCTACAAGACGCATGCAGTTATACACATAATCTCTGCTTAAACCGTGGAATTGTTTGGAAACAGAAAATGAAAACAAATGTTTTACAGATTCTGAAGTTTTCGCAGCGCAAATCATTGGCCCTATCTTCTCGCATCTACGAGCTGTCTCAGGAGGAATGGTCAGTGCTCAGGGATAGAACATGAACGATCATTGTAGCGAAGAGGAACAAATGCTCATAGCTTTCAAGGTAGGCCCTTTAGAACCCATGTTTACTAGACTTTTTTCTTCGAATGATCGTTTCTGTCATGTCTCTGAGTACTTGGTATCTCTCACTATGTTGATATAAGCACTGTATCCATGGAAGATCAGTGATCATTGAGTTGGTTTTATAAACATTGTATCTGTGGTATGTCAAAAATCACAAGGCCTCCCGGATTTCGTAAGAACTGCATAGGCGACAGAAGTACCAATTTGGTTGCTCTAATTTCTCATTTTGTAAGAACTGAGTTGTTGATATGGTCACCCTGCATATGACGATACCATTCTGGAAAAACTGAAACGTCACGTGCTTATTATTGCTAAAAGTGACATAATTATCGTTCTAGTATAAATATACATTTACACTATGCAAATAAATAGCAACAAAACAGATTTTTGTAGTCAGAAGCTAATAGAGCTCGAACAGTATAACATCTACGAAGATGGGATTTGAGGTAGGTTAGGACGGAGCTGGTTGAGCATGAGGGTAAGATGGGCAACTGAAATATATCGGAAACTATCCACCTCATGCTAATTCATCAAACTGCTGAAAGAAGCAGTCGTGGGAGGGGATGCCATCGCGCGACCGCCAGTGGCGACTTGCGGATCGAGAGAAGTACACTCGTGCATTGTTTATTTTGTGATCAAAGAGTAAAATATTCTTGTCTCGACTGTGCTTTCATGAACTTCTGTTGGTTATGTTCATTTTGTTTTAGGATGCGGACTTATAAAAGAAAGACTACAAGAGGTTTTTACGCTGCTGAAGACTTAAATGATGCTCTGAAGGCTGTCAACGTTGAGGAAAAAAGTGTGAATGTCACTGCCAAAGAATTTGGTATAAAACGAAAGATCGTACACGAAAGTTATAGGCCTAATGTCCAACAATGAACCTATTCCCTCATCTTTTATGTCCACCAGCCAGACTGAAGACGAACCTGGTGCAAGCAATAAAGAAACTAGCTGTTCAGTCCAACGCATCCATTCTTTCCAGAAAGTGTTCTACGATATCCAACAGCAGTCCTAGAAAAACAACCAAAACTAACAGAAGAAAGAGAAATTCTGCTTTTCTAACAGACACTACCGGAAAAACTCATTGCAAGAGGGACAAAATAAAACCACTACAAAAATGAAGAAGCCAAGAAAGAACAGTGATAGAAAAAGAAAGAACAGTGTTTCTACAAAAATACTCGAGGAAAGCAACGATGACGACTGTTTCAGTCTGGTTTATTGCGAAGGATACTCTGGAAGTTTACCTGGGGACACATGGATCCAGTGTCACGTTTGCAGGGAATGGGCCGTATAATTGGTGCGCCAGTGATTGTCTTACTTTCATTTCTGTAAATTAAAACAGTGTCAACGACGATTAAGTTTGCATGATTTCATTAATACTTTCTTTTTTGATATAAGCTATATTGATAATTACATAAATATTCAAGTCTGATTTTGAATAGAAGGACTAAGTCTAATTCAAAAGTTAATCTTAAGATATGTTAACGTTTTTTGATCCTATTTTTAATTTATTATTAAAAGAAAATTACTTTTATTGTTACGTCGCTAAAAGACTATAAATAAAAAGTTTATTGTCAAACAGAAATTTTATTTCGTGTCTAGCTAATATTGAACCCATGGTTTGCCTATGTTTCTAAGAGCTCAGTTTGCCCCACACCTTTGCTTAACTTGCCCCACCTATGGGATACGTTGAGCGTACCTGGCTGTTTGCATTTAAACAGCTCTATCTCCTAAATGCGGCTTGCTAGAAATAAATTACTAAGGACACTTTTGCAAAGGTGTAAATTACTTACCCATCAGTATGCATAAAATGCCATTAAGACTTATTGTCGAGGAGCTGTAACCAATCAAGTGAAAACTTGCTCGACCGCCCCCCCCCCTTCCCTACGATTGGTTTTTATAAGAATAAGTGGTAAAAGGCTGAATGGCAATTTTTGTTTCTATAGGCAGTGATCGATATCGGTTATCATGACCATCACCGGACCACAGTTAATTTATCGAGACATGATGAGCCCTGTGTTCCAGCAGAAGTATACTACAGAGAGACAGTTTCCTCCAGCTTCAAAGTACCCACCAACAGAATTTTATATATATATATATATATATATATATATATATATATATATATATATATATGCGTTTAGACGTTTAATGTATTTGCGGTATGTGTGTACACGGGGGGAAGGGGTATAGTGAGTTTATAGTTGTCAAACAAGCGACATACTATCACAGAGAATTGAGAGAAATCTAATAAATGGACTTGCGAAACTTTAATACAAAGTATTTTGCTCGAAACACGTAATGTGCTGTTTGGATGCATACAGGAAGTAGCGGGACCTATACGGTGCTCAGCTCCGTCTCGAGAACAATGGAAATTCCCCGATACAAAGCGGATACCGCCGCATGCGAATGCGACGGAATTTCTGCTGCACTATACATAGCAGCGCCACGGAAAATGTTATTCATGAAATGGAGCTTCGAACATAGGTTTCCTCTTTGTGAGCGTAGAAAGCATCCGACGGTGTACTCGTATTTCAAGAGCGCTACAAAAGATCGAGCTATTCAATTGCCAAGCGTCAGATATACCACACAGACCGGATTATTATTTCCGATACTTTTGCGGCGCGAGTGCAGAGGTAATGGTTCGCATTGTGAATACGCCCTTCTCGGCAGTTTTATACTTGCTGCCCTCCCAGCGGAGCTAACATCCCTGGGGAGAGCGGAGAAGTGCGGCAGAAAAGCGTATGACTCCTCTTATATTAGTGGCGATTTTCCCATTTCTATGCCGAAAATTCCGAAACCGCTGGTTCGGCAGCAATCTAGAAGTCTCGGTTTACGTTGCTGCTGGATATTAGCGAGGGACACGTCAAACGCTTACGCCGCAAGTAAAGTGGCAGAGATGGTCCGAAGTGCAATCCTCCGACCTCCTGGCCACTGCTCCAGTCTCATGAATTTCAATGCGCCAGCTCGTCCGTTAAACGACAAACGAAAGATCTCTGTCTCATGTCATCACTGCCACGACTATTATTCAGCGCACTTACAAATCACACCGGACACGCACGCGCAATCACTCACTCACATTCACACACACACACACAAACTATGTAATGTCTCACATGGAAACATCGTCAACGTCACCTCATATTTTAAAGACAAAAATGCACCTGTAGATAACAGCTCCAGCGAAAGTTTCCGCACGAAATTTTGGGCCGTAGTTCTGATAGTGTTTAGGTATGACCTTCTGAAGGCAAGGGTTTAAACTTCCGCTCCACCACACTGCACCCGTCTGACAAACGAGCGCGAAGTTAGTTCTGTACAGCACTGTGACAACAGGAGCCCTCATTTTTGCGGGATGTAGAAGACAGAGAAGGAGGAGGGGTGGAGGTGGATACATTGGCCCAACATGTTTTCAGATCTTATTCGAAAAGTCATATTATACTACCTGAAAAATAGTACAAATATTAGTACGGAATATCTCAATATCACACACGTATTAGTGCAATATTTTCCCGAATTTATATTCTGCTGCTATATATGTTCCTCAAACGTAAGATTAATAAACCTAATTATTTGAAGAATGAAGTTAATGTTTCTCAATTTAGAATGTAGTCTGCCCAATCACGACGGTGAATTGCGCACCTCCCGTAAATGTACTTCTTAGACTTAAAATCCAAAGAAAATAATTCACAACAGCGATATGAGTAATTAAATAGCGCTACGCTACTTCTTTAATGACACAATAAATCATTTCATTCATTTCCACCGTCTTTGTGAATCACAACTTTTTTTTAATCGTCAGTCTTCTACTGTTTTTATGCGACCAGCCACGAATTACTCTCCTGTGCCAACTTACACATCTACATCTACATGTACATCTACGTCTACATACAGACTCCGCAACCCACCATACGGTGCGTGGTGGAGGGTACCTCGTACCACAGCTAGCATCTTCTCTCCCTGTTCCACTCCCAAACAGAACGAGGGAAAAATGACTGCCTATACGCATCTGTACGAACCCAAATCTCTCTTATCTTATCTTTGTGGCCTTTCCGCGAAATATAAGTTGGCGACAGTAAAATTGTATGGCAGTCAGTCTCAAATGCTGGTTCTCTAAATTTCCTCAGTAGCGATTCACGAATAGAACGCCTCGTCTCCTCCTGAGACTCCCACCCGAGTTCCTGAAGCATTTCCGTAACACTCGCGTGATGATCAAACCTACCAGTAACAAATCTAGCACCCTGCCTCTGAATTGCTTCTATGTCCTCCCTCAATCCGACCTGATAGGGATCCCAAAGGCTCGAGCAGTACTCAAGAATAGGTCGTATTGGTGTTTTATGAGCGGTCTCCTTCACAGATGAACCACATGTTCCCAAAATTCTACCAATGAACCGAAGACGACTATCCGTCTTCCCCACAACTGCCATTACATGCTTGCCCCACTTCATATCGCTCTGCAGTGTTACGCCCAAATATTTAATCGACGTGACTATGTCAAACGCTACACTACTAATGGAGTATTCAAACATTACAGGATTCTTTTTCCTATTCATCTGCATTAGTTTACATTTATCTATATTTAGAGTTAGCTGCCATTCTTTACACCAATCAAAAAATCCTGTCCAAGTCAGCTCTTAGTAGCATTTGCAAATTACGTCCTCATTTACTTGCTGGATGTATTCCAATCTCTGAAACTCTGTCTTCCTCTACAGTTTGTGACCTCTCTGGCTTTCTCTGGTACGATGGAAGTCATTCCCTGAGCTTTCCTATCATCCCATCCACTCTCCCTGTCAGTGCTTTTCCACATATTCCTTTTCTCTCCGATTCTGCACCAAACCACTACATTCCTTACTTTATCAGTCCACCTAATTTCCTGTAGCACCACAGTCCATGTTTCACTACCATACAATGCTGTGCTCCAAGCGGTCAATCTTATAAATTTCTTCCTCAAATTAGGGTCTATGTTTGATACAAGGATACTTCTCTTGGCCAGGAATGCCTTTTTTGCCAGTGATAGTGTCCTTTTGATGTCCTCCTTGCTCCGTCCATCATTGATTATTTTGCTGCCTAGGTCTAATTGGTTACCATCAGTCTTGATGCTAAGTGTCTTGCTGTTTTCTTTTCTGTTACTTCTCATAACTTCCATCTTTCTTCGATATACCTTCAATGCATATTCTATACTCATTAGACTGTTCGTTCTATTCAGAACATCATATAATTCTTCTTCACTTCCACTCAGGATAGTAATGTCATCAGCGAATTGTACCATTCATATCCTGTCACCTTGAATTTCAATCTCATTCCTGAATCATTCTTTCATGTACATCATTACTTCATGGATACACAGATTGAACAGTATGGATGAAGATTAGACCTGTGTGTTACACGCTTTTTAACCTGAGCACTTCGTTCTTCTTTGTCCACTCTTATTATTCTCTCCTGTCTCTTGTACATATTGTATGTTACCCGTCGCTCCCTTTAGCTTACCCTTATTATTCTTAAAACTTCGAACATCGTCGAACGCTTTCTCCAGGTGGACAAATTCTAAGAATGTGTGTAGATTTTTCTATAGTCATGCTTCCACTATGAAGCGCAACGTCACAACTACCTCTCTGATGCCTTCACCTTTCCTAAATGCAGACTGATCGCCAACTATCACATAATCAGTTTTCCTTTCCATATGTTATTCTTGTCAGCAGCTTGAATGCTTGTGCTTTAAGCTGATTGTGTGACAATTCTCGCACTTGCCACGTCTTGCAACCTTCGGAATTGTGTCGATAATATTTTTCTAAAGGTCAGAAAGTATGTTCTCAGACTCATACAGTCTACACAGCACGAATAGTCATTTTTTGCCACTTCCCCCAATTATTAAAAGAATTCTGATGGAATGTTGTCTATCCCTCTTCCCTCGAAAGTTCCTTTAAATTCAAATCCTAAAACTGGAGTCCTTATCTCTTCTAAATCGACTCCTGTAATATCTATCACAGCAGACAAATCTTTGCCCTGCTAAAGGTCTTCGCTGTACTCTGTCCACGCACCCGCTCTCTCCTCTGCATTTAACAGCGGAATTTCCATTGCGCTCTTAATGTTACCACCACTGGTTTAAATTTCATCGAAGGTCGTTTAGACTGTTCTTTATGCTAAGTCTGTCCTTCCGACAATCAATTCACTTACGGTTTCTTTCACAATTTTCATGAAGCCTGTTTTCGTAGCTTCCTGCAATTCCCACTTACTTCATTCCTCAATAACCTATGTTTCCGTATTTGTGAATTTCCCAGATGATTTGTGTAAATTCTTCTTCCACCGATCAGCCGAAGCATTTCTCCTGTTACCCATGTATCCCTGCAATTACCTTCTTTGTACTTATGTTTTTCTTACCAACTTCTGTGACTGCCCTTTTTAGAGATGTCCATTCCTCATCAACTGTACTGCCTACTGAGCTATTCGATATCGCTGTATCTATAGACATAGAATTCAAGAACCTTCAACATCGCAGCGCGTCAGCAATCGTTGGTTAATATATTAAAAAACTAGAAACCCGCCTCGGTTGCGAAAAAGCACCTAGTACATCTGTATCGCAGTACTTTGCATATTGGTTCTTCAGCACAAAGTCTTAAACTTCAGCCTACTCTTCATTAATATTAGATGGTGATCTATCAGTCCAGTATCTGATTTCGGACTCTCTATCTGACCATGATGTAATCCGACTGAAATCTACCCGTATCGCCCGGCCTTTTCCAGGTAAACCCCCTCTTCTTGTAACTCTTGAACAGATTATCCACTATTAGTAGCTGAAATTTATCACAGATCTCAATAAGTCTTTATCTTCTTTCATACTCTTTCCCAAGTCCATGTTTTCGTATATCCATTTCTTCTGCTCCATCCTCTACAACTATCCTCATATACTTTCTTTATCTCTTCGTCTTCAGCTTGTGATTTCGATATGTATACCTTATCTATCGTTATCGGTATTGGTCTGCTGGCGATTCTGATACGAGCAACGCTATCAGTGAACTGTTCACAGTAACACACTCTCTTCCCTACCTTCCTGTTCATAACGAATCCTGGTCCCATTATATTATTATTTGTTGTTATGGATATTACCCTATACTCACATGACCAGAAATCCTTGTCTTCTTTCCATTCCTCTTCACTGACGACTACTATATCTAGATTGAGCATTTGCATTTCAGTTTTAAGATTTTCTTCCTTCCCTAGCTTCTGACATTCCACGCCCTGACTCGTAGAACGTTTTGCTGTCGTTGGTTGTTCAATGTTTCCTTCGTGGTCACCTCTCCTTTGGCAGCCCCTGCCGGAGATACGAATACGGGACTATTCCGGAATCTTTTGCCAATGAAGAGATCATCATAACATTTTTTCAGTTACAGGTCACATGTCCTGTGGATTCATGTTGTGTGTGTCTCTAATCCATTTGTTTCCATTACGTTCTGCATCCTCATGTCGTTTATCGTTGCTGATTCTTCCACCTTGAGGGACAGTTTTTCATCTGAAAGGAACCGCGCGACCGTTACGGTCGTAGGTTCGAATCCTGCCTCGGGCATGGATGTGTGTGATGTTCTTACGTTAGTTAGGTTTAAGTAGTTCTAAGTTCTATGGGACTGATGAACGCAGCAGTTAAGTCCCATAGTGCTCAGAACCATTTGAATTTCATCTCAAGGACAAGAGAGTGGCCCGAACCTCTTACTGCTCCCCCGCCTCTCTGACAAGGCGGAAACAGAATGAGTGTGACCTCTTATGCCGGAAGTCTTCGGCCGCCAATTCTGATTATTTATCAAACTTTAAGCACTGGCGATTTTCGAACCCGGGACCGAGAGCATTATTATTACTAATCAGGGCCACAACATAAAAATGACCAAAGCAGTGAGATCTCTGACACGTAAATTGGGATGGGTGGGGAAAGAAGGGAAAGGAAAGGAATGGGATTAGTGACGTCAAGTGCTTCGGGACCTCATGTGTAATTAGTGGCGACGAGTGAAATGATATGCCGAATCGGTGTGCGAGCCCGGGCCTCCTATTTTACTTGACAAATGTGTACAGCCTACTGCTCAACCCGTTCACAGTAGTCAATGAAACCGCACGGACTACCTCGGCACGCCTCTCGGCCGACCCACATTCCCATCCAGCGCCACTTATGGCAGTCCTTTTCCATTTTCTCCATGCCCGCTACTCTGAGATTCTCACGTGAGGTCGGACATATTTGCGTATCCGGACTGAAGAAAGTAGATTCGTTGTCCGTGTGAGTGAATCAATGATGAGATTGCGTGGCACGTGTTCTTCCGGACATGTCCGAACGAGCAGACATCACGGATTCGTGTCAGAGGTCTCTGACATCAGATACTTGTTAGAGACTGGGCACTTTGACACAGTGCAAAAATCATGTTACAAATGTAAAAACAATATTTCGCTAGCCTCATACTCAGACCGCTGCACCACGCTTCACGCTCCGGCATAATGCGGTCGTATCTTGGGTGGAGTCGCTGACACACATTCGGTGCGAGAGAAAGTTTAAAAGCCGTAATTTCAGAATGTCATAACTGTGTATAGTTAGAATTATAGTTAGAATTATGTCCAAGATTGACTCGTTTGATCGATTGCTGGGGTGATAGAAGAGTGCCTCTTTTCTCCTTAAATGTGTCCGCCCCCGGTAGCTGAGTGGTCAGCGTGACAGACTGTCAATCCTAAGGGCCCGGGTTCGATTCCCGGCTAGGTCGGAGATTTTCTCCGCTCAGGGACTGGGTGTTGTGTTGTCCTAATCATCATCATTTCATCCCCATCGACGCACAAGTCGCCGAAGTGGCGTCAAATCGAAAGACTTGCACCAGGCGAACGGTCTACCCGACGGGAGGCCCTAGTCACACGACATTTCATTTCATTTCTCCTTAAGTGTAGATGATGTATAATTGCCATAAATAAATTTAAGATATTTTCCGTTGCTTCCTGTTCCGACCAAGGTTATCAGGACATTAATCGTCATATTTCGTCAGAGGAGAAAGGAAATCGCCACAGGAGTAATGCCAGCATACACTGCGTGAGCAACCAGCAGTCGCCGATCGCTTCACAGTTCAGGCGATGGGAATCCGAATGAACGACTGAGCGACTTGGGTACAGGTGGTCGTCCTTGAGATGAACGTAATGTAGCCGCTGATGAGTAGCGAACTCCCGGTTGACAGCCATGTACCACAACGAACCCACCGCCATGGGAAGATACGGCGTTTGCACTGCTCGTCACACCGCGTTCCAGTCAACTTCTGGGGGCCAGTGTACGACCGTATTGATAGGCTGTTGCTCTCCCTCACGCTGAGCATCCGTGTCGACGGAACGTCCGATCGTAAGCAGCTGAGTTCAATCCAGAACTCTCTGATATGGGCCTGTACCTGTGAAATGCGTCCCACAGAAACGGGTGGCTGTAGAGGGTGTGGTATCACTTCAGCTATAATGGCGCCCGTTAGATTAACGTGGGCATAGGTCCACGTGCGACGCATAGTATAGAGATAGAGCGATCGTGCCCATACCACCCGCCAGCTGCCTCACTGTTACGGTGGCGTATCGGCCTTTAAAAAAGAGAACGGCGCTTATGGAAAGCCATACTCTACTTGAAATCTGTCGGCCATCGTAACAGTCAAGGGAAGGACGTGCGCAAAGTATTCAGTTTGGAGACAAGGCGCAGGTAGGTGTTGACCCAACGTGTCCGTAGGACCCTGTCCATTCAACTCAATTTGTTGGGGTGTATCAGAGCGTCTATGACGTAGTAGTTGGCGGTACGTAGCTGCCACCATGTGGCGAACATTGCTAGAGAACAGCAATCTCAACCATTTGAGTACGGGAACTTGTTAAAAGGCTACGGTGGATTTTGGGGAAGCCCCCCTCCAACATTAATGTATTTAGTCCTCTTCATATTGATCACGCTCCCGACGACAGCCCCGTAACTGCGTAGCCACTGGAACACCTTGTGTATTTCATCCCCTTATCCGGCGAATGCAACGCTACGGAAGGTCAAGTCCCGTATGCTAACCAGTACCGTAGACCATGCAAAGCTGGTGCGAGCAGCACCTCTTCATAATCATGTATGTTCCACAGATCTTCCAGTGTGTCCGCCCGTGGCATGTCTCGTGCAAAATACGATAGGCTGACGCCATTTCGTTGGAGATGCTGTCTTGCAGTCTCGCACTGATGCGAACGCCTCCTTGCTACTAGGCCCTGTTTCGGAATATACGGGCTTTGATGCGTTGTACGGCGTTCGGGGGACGGCGTTTGCATCGCCAGCTCACGTAACGCGGTATAGTCAAACGCTGATTTCGTCCTTTGCCAGCTCGATCTGTCACGTCCGTTTGCCTTCATCGTCTTTCGGAGTACAGGTCTGAGACATCCCAGTCACCACAGCAACGTCGAGGAGTAAGTGGGCAGGCGCCCAACAGAGCGACGCCACGTGTCAGGAACGGCTTGCCGTTACGCTTCCTTGTGGAGAGTGACATTTGGCGTCCGCAGGCCTCTGCTGCATTAGGTAAGATGCTGGGGTACAGTGACAGTGCAGATTCACGTGAGATGATCCATAAAGGCCGTCGGCCAGATTTCTCCATCCTATGTCGCCATGCGGAGGTCACGAAAGACATACAAGGTTCGGTCGAGAGCCAGAGTGGCTGGTAAAGTGTGTGTATCCAGTCTGGTTCCCGCGAGGTAAGAGTCATGTTTCGTGCAGACCAAGGCCACGTACCAGTGCGTGTCTAGCCAGGTATAGGGCGTAATTTGGTATCTGGTCCTCGGGCCGCAGGACGCTGTTAAATCGCTACCCACTTTGTCATTGTCCATGTTCCCGTGCAAAAGTGTGTTACCTCCTCCGAACAGAATACGTTCCCGTTACTGCGATACGAAGTACCGGAGGGCGCGTAGACATTAATGAGGCAGGCTGCACCAAGTATGAGTGCTGTGCTACGCGCATTCGGCTAGTACGTCACGTACGTCGCTTCAGTGCCATCTCGGAGAAGCATAGCCATTCCCCTGCGCCGTTATGAGATGGTAGCTGTAGGTGCTACAGCCACGTAGTTCTAAACTCAGGTCTGGACGGACCTCCCTGAGAACGGCAATGTCCAAGTTCGCCGCTCTTATCATGTCGTGTATTATGTGGGTCTTGAAAGTGGAATGAATACCACTGACATTGACTGTTACTGTCTGGTAGGTATGAGATTTCTTAAGTGGAGGAGGTAAGTTCATTGTGAGATCGGACACAACACATGACGTGCAATGCTGAACTACATGGTTCCCTGACAGGCAGTGCCCTCCAGACGCAATGCCTGCCAGAGGCACTGCGCATTATCTGCTTCCATGTCGTCTGCCCAAAAAAATGGTTCAAATGCCTCTGAACACTATGGGACTTCTGAGTTCATCAGTCCCCTAGAACTTGGAACTACTTAAACCTAACTAACCTAAGAACATCACACACATCCATGCCCGAGGCAGGATTCGAACCTGCGACCGTAGCGGTCGCTCGGTTCCAGACTGTAGCGCCTAGAATCGCTCGTCCACCCCAGCCGGGTCGTCTGTCCAATCAACAAGAGAGGATTAGGAGATGAGTGGTGAGCAACCACTTGCACTGAAGCTCTCGTTCTTGAGGATGATCTGATGATATCGTTTTCAGCACCACCAGAGGGGGCGAGTGTTCCTTACCAACTTGTGCATGCTGGTGAATGAGGCTGCTGGAATCCGTTGCAACTGTAGACGCTCCAACAGAATCCTGTTTTGCTTGCTGGTCCGGGACTCGACAGCTTCTGGAAGGCAGGGCTCGACACAGACCTGGAGAATTCCTGTTTCGGGTCCCGACAGTGCCAGCAGCCGGGAGCCGCTGATGCTTCGGTTTGCAAAGGTTGCAAAAATCTCAGTACCGTTCGGCGGTGGCGGCGGCTTCGTCCCAGTCGGTGTCAGCTCTCCAATCGAAGCAGTAGTGGTTGGAGGTCGTATGTTTCAATCATCCATCACATCATGTCGTGCTGCCTCCGCATACGTTAGCAGGAGAGAGGTCATCTAGGATCTCTGGGAAACTTCAGTGAGGGGCACCTGGACTAGGCGGTGCTGCAGATACTCAGATCGGACATGGCCCTCCTTGCCGGAACCCGAGGAGATCTTTGGTTGGCCATCATACATAACAACATGCTGCAGTCGCCAACTAAAACATGTCATGGAACATGCTTCTTAAGTTCTATGCGTACTTGACGAATCACTTTAAGTGCAGGGTACGTTTCAAAGTTACTCCATTTCTTTTGAGTGTGCTCAGAACCGTTAGTTTAGTCTAGCTTGTCGATATGACAACTCCAAGAAAGGGTCGGTACCGTTACTGTACGTCAGCACAATGATGCACGACCACTCGCTAGCGAGTGAACAACAACGTCGGCAGAGCGCTGCTCAGCGCGTCGAAAAAATGGTTCAAATGGCACTGAGCACTATGGGACTTAACATCTGTGGTCATCAGTCCCCTAGAACTTAGAACTACTTAAACCTAACTAACCTAAGGACATCACACATATCCATGCCCGAGGCAGGATTCGAACCTGCGAACGTAGCGGTCACGCGGCTCCAGACTGAAGCGCCTAGAACCGCACAGCCACACCGGCCGGCTCAGCGCGTCGAGCCGGTTCGCATGGTGTCACAGCTGAAAGCCGACTGACTAGTTAGTTGCGTTAACCGCTGCGCCACTCGGACACAGAGGTTATCACGATTGCACGGACTATCTCTAGACGCTCCCCAGCCGACCCACATTCCCACCTAATCAATTATCCGCAGCCTCATCCATGACCTAGAGGACGATTTCAGAATCCTGTCCGAGGTCGAACGTTGATTCTCGTGAAAACGTTTCCGATGGTTGGAGCTGGGGATTTCAATATTCCGAGATTCACAGTGTAAAGAGTGTGCCGAGAATACCAAATTTCAGGCATTCCTTCACCAAGGATAGTGCAGTGGTCGACGGCCTTCACTTAACGACCGAGAGCAGCGACGTTTGCGTAGAGTTGTCATTGCTAGCAGACGAACAACACTGCATGAAATAACGGCAGAAATGAATGTAGGACGCACGATGAACGTATCCCTTAGGACAGTGCGGCGAAATTTGGCGTTAATGGGCAGTGACAGCAGACGACCGGTGCGAGTGCTTTTGGCAACAGCACATCGGCTTCAGCGCCTCTCCTGGACACGTGACCAATCTATTGGATCCTAGACGACTGGAAAACCGTGAACTGGTCAGAAGAATCCAGATTTCAGTTTCTAAGAGCTGGTGGCAGGGTTTGAGTGCGGCGCATAGCCCACGAAGTCATGGTTCCAAGTTGTCAGTAACTCACAGTGAAAGCTGGTCGTGGCTTCATAACGGTATGGGCTGTTTTTATATGCAAAGGACTGGGTCGTCTGGTGCAACTGAACCGATCATAGACAAGAGATGGTTATGTTTGGCTGGTTGGGGACCATTTTCAGCCATTCACAAACTTCATGTTCCCAAACAACGATGGAGTTGTTATCGACGACAATGCCTCATGTCACTGAGCCACAATTGTTCAGGATTTGTATGAAGAACATTCTGACCACCCAGATCGCCCAACAAGAATCCCATAGAACATGTAAGGGACATAATCGAGGCGTCATTTTGTCAAAATCCTGCACTGGCAATACTTTCCCAAATATGGACGACTATAGAGATAGCCTGGCTCAGTATTTCTGCAGGGACTTCCAATGACCTGTTGAGTTCATGCCAGTTCGGGTTTCTGCACTGCGCTGGGCGAAAATAAGTCACACACGATGACATTTGTCATATCAGTGAAAGTTACAGTTACATAGATTCACTATGAGTGTAGAGATAATGTAAACATGTAAGTTAAAGTGTTCATGTCAAATAAGTAAATTTGGTCGCATCTCTGCAGCCAGCATGTAGTTTATGTGCTGCATGATCCACGATGAGGTGCACCTGTTTGTGGCGCTGTCAGCAATGAAATTTCACGTTGTGGTCGATTTCAAACGTTCCTTCCGTGCTTTTTACTTCGCAATGTTTGCTTGGAAACTGGTTGAGAGTGACCTGTATCGTTGGGAGCACGATTCATGACTGGTCTAAAACCCTCGCCATTTACAAGGCAAGACCCTTGCCTTCAGTCCCCATGGACTAGGATCTTTCAACAACGAATTTTCTTATCCCGTGTCATATGTCTCCCAGTGCAGCATCATTCCTTGTAAATTTGTTAGATAGCGTCGACCCACGAGCAAATCAGACAACCTCATTCAGGTCAGTACTAGAGGTCAGATGACTGGCTGGCGCCAGTTCTGGATCATCTGCATCACTCCAGAGTTACCGGCGTGGTGTTTTATGGGATGACTAATATTTTAGTCTTGTGTTTAATGTAGAACCAGCTAAATAATGGTCATAGCCCTTTCCTATATTGTTTTTACAATGTTTCTTCGTATCTTCCTCAGAGAATCAACACCTATCTACAATTTGCAGAAAGTCACCCATCTGCCATCACAGTGGTACCCACTACCGCACGTTATGCTCAGACCTACCTTGATAGGTGCGACATTAGCAACCATCACTTTCCAAGCAATTCCCCCAAAAGTAATTCCAATCTTTCGGCAGCGACACTTAAGTTCCCCAATACGCAGTAATGATCCCCTCCGCACAAATAACGCCTTATTACCTACTCTTCTAGCTGAAGACTATGCACCTGTCCTTCGGAAAACAGAAGCATTTCAAGAGCCTCATAACATATAGAAAATCACCCTATTTGCTAACTCAGTGTACTGTCCGAAAGTAAAGATATTCTGCTCCGAGAACCACTCATGCTTCACCTATTTTATATCGTTAATAGGCAGCCCATACCACAGGTACAACCAATACAAATTAGCACTCAGTAGCTGTTGCTTATATTATCCTTTTTTACGTTTCAAAACGTTGTGTTTATTTTCACGACTGTTTGTGAGTATTGCAACTTTGAAGCAAAATGAAACGAATGAGTAGAAATTGTTTGGAGACAGAACATCATATCAAGAAGTAGGTGAAAGCATAGGCGCTGCAGCGTGTTATCTTACATGTCTGGCGAGATGAACGTGGCGCCATATCACGAACCAGTGAAAACGAACTGAAAACGTCAAAGCAAGTGGCAGTACGTCACGTCGACCCCAAACGGTAATACGTCAGCATGGTAGTGAGTGGGAATGGATCAGAGTGATGATGATGACTGTCTGATTAACGTGTTTGCAATGTAGTGACGTAACCGTTCGTCCTGTGTTCAGCCATCAGCAAGTGGGTGCTCATCTTGACACCAACGACGCCTGTCGCTTGGGTTCTGAGGCCATCCTCAGTTTATACGGGCGACCAGTGGATGTAGTGATGGCTGCTAGCCTCGCACAGGGTGCAGGCAGATAGGTAACTTGCAGTATTGTTCCCAGAGTCTATCGGTGTCCTTTGGCCTGGAACTGAGTGGAGAGTCTCAACCAAAGACTTTGTTGATGTTGTCACAGAATTATTGACCTGCGTTTTAGTGTGGAGAGTTGTAGGACTTTCCTTTGATAGATCAGTGGTGCACTACACCAAGAACGCAGCCACTCGGGTAGCAGAGTGCTTGTGGAGTGCACATGGGGCCTTTTCAGGCTAGGTGGTAATTTGAAATACTCTTAAGATCACTCGCCAGTCGACATGCAGACTGCGAAATCAGACCATGTTCAGAGTAAAGACACTTCGACGCTCAGAATTTTATCAGTAAATTGTTGAAGTAATCGTAACAAGGTTACCGAATTCATTGCCATCCAGAAAATTTACCATGCTGAACTTAATCTCGGGATCGGGAGATGGCTCAGACTCAAAGTAGAAATACAGATTAGACGCCATAATAGGGGATGTGCTCATTGTAGTCGAAGTAAATACTGTATCTAGTGAGATGGATTTCGAGTGTGACTGTGAAATTACCAGATCGCATGCAACGAGTCTAGATGAGACCAAGTTAATTGTTGGATGTTTTTTCTGGCGACCCGATTCCGCTGTGACTTTTGTGAGTCGTTCAAGGGAAGTTCATGAACAGCAGCGCGAAAATAACCAGATCATGCTGTATTAGTTGCAGGCGACATAAATCTACCGAGTCTTACCAAGTACTTTTGAACAAATTTCCCAAAATATATCTCGAGCAGCTAGTTCTAAAGCCCATGAGCAATGGAAATATTTTAGACTTAGTAGCCTCAGACAGCGCTGACCTTGTCGGTATAGGAACAGGAATTACCGATAATTATGTTCATTTCAAACGACAATGAATTTAACAAAACTATTAAGAATGCAGGACAGTGTTCTTGCTAGAAAGAGCAAATGAGCAGTTATTTATCTTCCCACTTACAGACTGAACGGATATCACATAGTTCCTGTATTATGGACATAGAGAAATTATGTGCCAATTTTGAACGGTTTCGGCTGCTACGGTCGCAGGTTCGAATCCTGCCTGGGGCATGGATGCGTGTGATGTCCTTAGGTTAGTTAGGTTTTCATAGTTCTAAACCTAGGGGACTGATGACCTCTGATGTTAAGTCCCATAGTGCTTAGAGCCTTTTGAACCATTTTTAAACGGGTTGTAAATCACGCTCTGGGAATGTATGGACCAAGCTGGCTTAATATGGACGGAAAAGAACCAAATTGGTGTAATGACAAAACTCTTAAAGGGTTGAAGAAACAAAGACCGTTGCACTCTCGGTTCAAAATATAATGAGCAAAATACGAAACAAAAGGTAGTAGCGATTCGAGCGCCAATAAAAAGCCGGATATGCCAAGCATATAATAACTAACACCAAAGGATATGGTAATGGATCTTGCTGAGAACCCTAGAAAATTCTGGCTCTATTTATAATCGCCAAACGGGTTGGAGGCTTCTATGAAGTCAGAGTCACAGAAGGCCGTCTCCATGATTTTACCAGCCGAGGGTGAATTTTTTAACTTTTCCTTCGGAGGATATGTGGTGTGGTGCCAATGCAAGGATTGCCATTTTGTTGCCGGTTCGAAGTGATAACCCATGTTTCATCGCCTGTGACGATGTTCCACCAAAGATTGTCACGATCAGCCTCGTAAAGCGCAAGCAACTGCGCACAGATGGTTCTTCGTTGTTCCTCATGGTCTTATGGTAGGTGGCGAGGAACGCGTCTTTGAGTAGCCCAAAGCGGTGGACGTTGTGCCAACACTACCAACAGACACGTCCAGTTGAACAGCGAGGTGTCTGTGGTCCGTCTATCACTTGGGATAAGGATCTGCACTTCAAGAATTGCAGGAGTCACAGCTGTGTGCAGCTGGCCAGCATGCGCGAGTCGGACAGGTTTGCGCGAGGTTGTTGTGATTATGATAGAAACTTCTCCCCACGACTCACCACGCTTTTGTTCACTGTTCTATCTCCGTACACTTTTAGCGAGCGCATGTGGTTTTCGGCCAAAAGAAACTCAATTACTGTTCTTAGTTTGGAACGCACCTCCCTTACAGACAGCATTTAGAAGCAAGGTTACGGATAGCGACACCACCAATCGGAATTTCTTGAAACTATAGGGTTTGAAGCGGGACTATTCCACGTTGTCCAACAACAAACTTAACTTTTTTTTCCTTTTTCAACCGAAATTGATCTAGAAGGAATATGTGTTGCATTACTTATTGAACGCCCCTTGTAGCTATTCTTGTCTCGCCAAGCGCTAGATCCCAAGTGATTGGAAAAATGCACCGTTGCTCCTGTGTATATGAACGGTAAACGAATAAACTCTAAGAATTAGAAACCGAAATCCTTAACATCGATTTTCAACAGAATTCTTGAGTCATCTCAAATTGGATACAATAAATTTCCTAGGAGTGGAAAATTTTCTGTCCGCACATCAGCACGGTATTACAAAGCAGAGCCCGTGCTAAACTCGGCTTGCCCTTTCCTAGCATGATATCCTGCTTACTACGGACGAAGGGCAGCAGCCATATTCCAAATCCCTAAATTTCCGGAAAGCGTTTAACACGGTGCCTACTGCGGACTGTTAACGCAGGTGCGAGCATACAGAATGGGATCACAGAACTGTGGTTGACTCTAAGACTTCTTAACTAATAGGCACAGTATGTTTTCCTCGACTGCGATTGTTCATCAGAGACAGGTATATAGTCAGGAGTGCCCAAGGGAAGTGTGACGGGAGAGCTATTCTTCTTTACGTACATACATGGTCTGACAGAGAGGGTGTGCAACAATCTGCTGACGTATACTGATAATGCTGCGGTGTAAGGTCGAGTCGCTGAGTGACTGTAGGAGGTAACAAGATGAATTAGGCAAAAATTGTAGTTGCTTCGATCAATGGCAGCTAGATCTAAATGTAGAAAACTGGAAGTTAATGCAGATGGTAGGAAAAACAAACAGCATTAGTAGTGTGGTATTTGACACAGTCACGTTGATTGAATATCTAGGCCTATCGCTTCAAGTCGATATTAGATGGTACGAGCTTGTGAGGAATGTACTGGGGAAGGCGAATATTTGAGAGATAGAGGGATGTAAGGTTCATCTGTAAAGGACACAGCATATAGAGTACTGGTACAACCCATTCCTGAGTAGTACTTCAGTGTTTGGGGTCCCCACCAGCTCGGATTAAGGGAAGATATTGAAGAAACTTAGGGATGGGCTTCTGGATTTGTGACCGGAGTTTCGATCAGCGCGCAAGGTGAATTAAGCTGACTTTTCGGGAACTCAAATGGGAATCCCTCAATGGATTCTTTTAGAAAAACGCTATCGAGGACATT
Source organism: Schistocerca piceifrons (assembly GCF_021461385.2). Lineage (NCBI taxonomy): Eukaryota > Metazoa > Arthropoda > Insecta > Orthoptera > Acrididae > Schistocerca > Schistocerca piceifrons. The sequence continues at coordinate 197,142,971 of NC_060142.1, read as the reverse complement.
TAAAGAACCGACATTTGACGGTAACTAGAGTAAGATCTTACTGCCGCCGACATACATTTCGCGTAAGGACCACGCACTTAATACTACAGAAATTAGGGCTCTTACGGAGGCATATAAACATTCGTCTCTCCCTCATTCTATTTTCGAATGGAACAGAAAGAGAAATAACAAGTGGGGGTACAAATTATCCTCAGCAGTGTACTGTACGGTGGCTTACGAAGCATCTATGTAGATTTGTGCGTTGTGTATGTGTTTGTGTGTGTGTGAATGTGTGTGTGTGTGTGGGATTTGTGCGTTGTGTATGTGTTTGTGTGTGTGTGTGTGTGAATGTGTGTGTGTATGTGTGTGTGGGTGTGTATATGTAGGATACCAGAGGAGAGGTAAAAGTGGAACAAAAGCCTAGGATTAAGGACTATGAAAAACTTCCTTATTAACCAAAGAAGTCAGTAACCTCTAAAGCTAAAGTATGTTTATTAAGCTAAGACGAACAGGTTCATAGGTTACATAACGCTGTACAGTGTTCTTTGATGGCGATTATTGATCAACATGATCACATGTAGCCAATAGACTGCACATGTTATTAGTTACATTGTACGTGCGGTCAAAGATCGTGTCACAATCCTAAAACCAATATCACAGAACAACATAAAACAGTACGCTATTTCGGTCTGAGAAAGTTCTCTACACCTGAAAGCATAGAAGCCTAAATGTAAGATGAAAAACGAACAGCATCTCGAGAGATCTGTCGAGGAAACAGCCGTGCAGGGCATTCGGAAATTCCGTTACAGACTTTTAAAACTTGGGAATGGGCACATAATATCCTGAACAGAAACTCATGCCCGGAAACACACGGTTTTCGTTCTACAACGGTTTCAATACCGATGTTAAACTCATATAATTCTGCTTCAGGAATTGGATTAGGCGTGATGCAGTACAATTATTGTGTTACAATTCGAAAGGGAAACATCCATTAATCACTTCAGCTCATTTTTTTGTATTAACACTCGGACATCACGTGTATAAGTTATTCCAAATCTAAAAAAGTAGAACATAATGATTAAGTGTTAGTAGAAACAAATATTCTTCAGTGACCAATGAATGTTTAGTTATGTTTCTTTCGGAACTGTTACCTAAGGATTGTACTGCATCAGGCCGAATTCAGTTCCTCAAGCGGAAGTGGGTAAGTTAAACATTTGAAATGAAACCTGCCATAAATAGAAAACATTACTTTTCCGGACATTGGTTTCTATTCAAAATATTATGTACTCACTCCCATTATAACTCCTAGAAGTTTGTAATGTCAGTTTGCGAAAATTCTCTATATCGAAAGTTAATCTCGAAGAACGAAGAGGATGATAGTTATTTTAGCAGAAACCAAGGAATAACTTCTATGGTACATACGGGTGCCGTAGAGGACAAAAATTACAGGAAACGGAAAAAATTGGAATAATGACGTTGATCATGTTACTCGTGGATGAAGGTATTGATACTGGAGAGGAAATTAGAAGCAAGACGTTATTATAAACAAACTGTGGTGTAAGCGACATTTTTAGTGTTCTGTTACCTTACTGGATCGCTTGTCAGTGGCGAGGTGTATATATAGTATTGTTTTATTTTCGAAGCATTTTTTGAAAAGAAACAGAATTCTTACTTTCAACGCAATGCATACTTTTCCTTCAAGGGCGTGTGAGTTCAGAAAACTTTTGCTATATAGGAATGTACTCGTGTCACGTTTGAAACATTTCCCCCACAAATCAGATGTAAAAGGCCCTGGATAATTGTTTTCGTGGTAGGTGCTCCTGTGTTGAAACAATGTAGGAAAATGCATGGGTCCTCACTATTTCGGAAACTCTTCACCTAAGCGGCTTCACAGCGACAGAATTTCGCTGTCAGTAATGGCTTCTGTCCTGTCGCTGATAACGTATCTGAAGCCGTCTCTATTGCCTGGTCTACCTTCTCGGCCCACCGATACTCACTAGCGACGTTGTTCATCATACCAGTGCAGTGCAGTATGCGTTGTTGCCGTTTTCACTCATTACATGTTTTAAACTTCAAACAAACATAATCTGTAATACACTTTTTGTATGATGAACACATTGTTTTTCTGGGCACTGTGTACTTTATTTTCTATCACGTACAGTTTTTCCGCAATATGAATTTGATATAATCTAGAGGATTAGCCATGCACAAGTTATGGAAATGAGAGTAATTTAATTTTTAAAGACTGACAAAGATTTCATTAAAGTACAAAAATGAAAATATATCCTTAAAAACTGTTATTACTTTGTCATTGCCTTGTATTTCCTTTCTCTCTTCCTCTTAATGTACCAAATACAATTTTATCTCCGATGATATTTCAGTTGTACGTTTCGAAAAAATATCCAATGGCAGTTCCGCATCTTATCGATATTCCAGTGCCTTTGATTCTCTGTTTCCAGCTCTAAGATTTCTCGATCAGAGCGCTCCTCCTGTTCCAGTATTTTCAAAAAGAAAATCGAATACCAATTCGATTCTACACAGAGTACGCGAAAGAACTTGCCCCCCTTCTAACAGCCGTGTACCGCAAGTCTCTAGAGGAACGGAAGGTTCCAAATGATTGGAAAAGAGCACAGGTAGTCCCACTCTTCTAGAAGGGTCGTCGAGCAAATGCGCAAAACTATAGACCTATATCTCTGACGTCGATCTGTTGTAGTATTTTAGAACATGTTTTCCGCTCGCGTATCATGTCATTTCTGGAAACCCAGAATCTATTCTGTTGGAATCAACATGGATTCCGGAAACAGCGATCGTGTGAGACCCAACTCGCTTTATTTGTTCATGAGACCCAGAAAATATTAGATACAGGCTCCCAGATAGATGCTATTTTCCTTGAGTTCCGGAAGGCGTTCGATACAGTTGCGCACTGTCGCCTGATAAGCAAAGTAAGAGCCTACGGAATATCAGACCAGCTGTGTGGCTGGATTGAAGAGTTTTTAGCAGACAGAACACAGCATGTTGTTATCAATGGGGAGACGTCTACAGACGTTAAAGTAACCTCTGGCGTGCCACAGGGGAGTGTTATGGGACCATTGCTTCTCACAATTTATATAAATGACCTAGTAGATACTGTCGGAAGTTCCATGCGGCTTTTCGCGGATGATGCTGTAGTATACAGAGAAGTTACAGCATTAGAAAATTGTAGCGAAATGCAGGAAGATCTGCAGCGGATAGGCACTTGGTGCAGGGAGTGGCAACTGACCTTTAACATAGACAAATGTAATGTATTGCGAATACATAGAAAGAAGGATCCTTTATTGTATGATTATATGATAGCGGAACAAACACTGGTAGCAGTTACTTCTGTAAAATATCTGGGAGTATGCGTGCGGAACGATTTGAAGTGGAATGATCATATAAAATTAATTGTTGGTAAGGCGGGTGCCAGGTTGAGATTCATTGGGAGAGTCCTTAGAAAATGTAGTCCATCAACAAAGGAGGTGGCTTACAAAACACTCGTTCGATTTATACTTGAGTATTGCTCATCAGTGTGGGATCCGTACCAGATCGGGTTGACGGAGGAGATAGAGAAGATCCAAAGAAGAGCGGCGCGTTTCGTCACAGGGTTATTTGGTAACCGTGATAGCGTTACGGAGATGTTTAGCAAACTCAAGTGGCAGACTCTGCAAGAGAGGCGCCCTACATCGCGTTGTAGCTTGCTCGCCAGGTTCCGAGAGGGTGCGTTTCTGGATGAGGTATCGAATATATTGCTTCCCCCTACTTACACCTCCCGAGGAGATCACGAATGTAAAATTAGAGAGATTCGAACGCGTACGGAGGCTTTCAGACAGTCGTTCTTCCCGCAAACCATACGCGACTGGAACAGAAAAGGGAGGTAATGACCGTGGCACGTAAAGTGCCCTCCGCCACACACAGTTGGATGACTTGCGGAGTGTAAATGTAGATGTAGATGTAGATGTAGAAGTGGTCACATTTTATTCAAAGCTGGTATAGAAAATAACTTATTGCATTTTAGTTCTAAAAAGCACTCTTTCCTTCTATGTAGCTTGTGAGCCAAGGAAACATTTCGCAAAGATTTTTAAAATACGTTCAATCTTTGTGTAAGACTTCCACGAATTGTTCCATTAATCTCAAAGTAAATTGTAAAGTTCGTAATATCTTTCTTTTCGGATCCACGAGGTTATTATGCCAAAAGAGGAGCGAAGGAGCATCTCATAGTAATTACGATGTATAATATAACCAGGTGTCCACCTGCCACTAAAATGTCAAATTGTTACTATTATTAATTTATTAATTAATTAATATTTTGTCATTAAAATTCACCCCCGGCCAAAAGTAATGAGCACCCTAGAAATTTTGCATGTGTGCTATATACATAACAGTAAATAAAACATTTGGTTTAAAACATAGCGCATCGGCAGTGAAAAAGGCCGAAAACAATGATCCTCTATAAAGCTACCAATAAAACATCTGGTGCAGCAAAATTTGTTATTCAAATGTTTTTCTGTGCACCAATCAGTTAGCTACATTCACTCGTTGTGGACCCATACCACTAAATTTAGTTCTCTTTTCCTGTTTATGTCTGTGACATTGATGACACCGTTGCATTATGCCTAAAAGAAACGAACTCAGTTTAGAAAAATGAGCGCAGATACAGATTTTGCATGAACAAGGGAAATCACAGGTGGAGATTTCTGAACCTGAAATTTTCGCGCCGATCCGTACAACATGCCATTGAGCGATTCGCCATGACCGGGTCGCGTGTTAACAGGTACAGGAGCGAGCGCAAGTGGATCACAACAGATCGTGACGGCCGAATGATAGTAAGGGAGTCCCGAATGGTAGTAAGAAAGTCGTTAAAAGCAGGAAGAAAATCTCTTTAGACCTCGCTGCTAGTTGCCTAAAACAATATCTGCTCTCTCCACTCGTAGATGACTTCAAGAGGCTGGTCTAAAAGGACGTGAAGCCATGTTCTTTGACACGAATGGGAAGGTACTGTGTCAGTGGGCTTTAAAACATTAAACGTTCACGGAAAATAATTGGTCAGATATCGTGTGGTATGAAGAACCAAATATTCGGGTAGATTTGTCAACTTGCTGCTGTAACAACACATACCGTGGACCAATGTTACTGCTAAAGGTTGCAGAAATAAGACGACCTAAGAAAAGTAGTTAATGTAATCTCTATTATATGTTAGCTGCACGTCAATTTTCTAACGTTACCAATATTAGTAGGATCTAGTTGAAATGGTATTTGTGTGTGTCATGTAAAGTAACAGAAAATTTTCTGAAACTAGAGAGAAAAGTCTGTTTTCTTCTGTTCTCCATTACATAGTTTACCTGAGCAGTCGCACTAAAGTCAGCTGAAATGACGTAGGAAGCTTAGAGCGAACATCCGACAACCACAGTACTACCGCTTTATTTTGAAAATGCATAATGGGCGTACCTATAATTTGGGACAAAACGAAGAAAACTGAATAATTTTTAATAGCAACTAGCATGGTATGTTATCAGGACACTTCGGACTGAAATGTTCACTTTATACGCACAGTTGCAACGGCTGCTAGCACAGCGTGTACGAAAAATGAATTGGTCGCAGTATATTTCATAGCAGGAAGTACTGTGACACCAGTGTTATTGTTAGGCCTTTCTTCGAACGGCCAATGTCTGTTTGGTTCGTGTTTGCCACTGTGCCGGAATCTGTCGATTCGTAACATCGTAGCAGTGTTCCACATGTGTCGGGCTCCAAGCAACGAAAACAACAAATAAAAAAGGAACATAATAGAAACAAGGAGGTAAGGAGGTAGACAGAGACAGACAGACAGAGAGAGCGAAATAACAGACCAAGCGAAGCAAAGAAAGACCTCACGATTTATTGGCGTATGTTAGACCACGACATATATTTCATCCCGGTGGATAGTAATACATTGTATGCCTTAGCCCGGTGACAAAAGCTTGAAAAAGACAATTTTACTCAATTCTTGATGTATTTACAGTTCTGTGATAACAACAATGTACTGGAATGGAAAAATTAGTTTTATATATATAAAAACCAGTAAAGCTTAACAGATGGTGATTTTTGCCAGCTACAATTACAAATATTTTCGCAAACACACAGTTTTATTCTCTTTGTATTCATCAATGGAGTTATTTACTAAATGCTGTATTATTATTACTACCAATTAGGAATTATCTTTAAAAGGAACGACATGAATACATCTGAAACATAATAAATAAAGAGCGCTTCCTCTACCGGCATCACAAAGCGCTTACTTACTAACTGAAAAGTATCCAGATAGGTAATGGAGTTCAAGAGCACTAGTGTCTGAAAATCATACTTTACTGGAAGGGGACAAATGTGAGAAGAGGAACCGCTGGCTGAGCGTCCAGATGATCTTGTACGCTTTCTTGGAGAAATACGTAATTTTCGGATGTTCAAGGCTTCATCCGTAGGAATCATACGTTAACTCGCCCGTAAATGTTCAATTCCGAAAGTATGGGTGTCAAGGTTTGCCCACATTGATCCGTGAATTTACTTTCAACGTCTGTTCTAAGAATTTACTTTACTTACTAGCGATTCATCAAGAACATTAACACATTTAATCACGCTACGTGAGCGCGGAAGTAGTTGCCAGGGAGTGATTGATGAAAACAAATCAAATTTCCTTCAACAAATAGAAATTTTATTCCTAAAAGCCTTTTTTTAGAAACAGATTTAAAAATTAAAAGCAGAAAATACCCTCTAAATATAAAGTTACAATTTATTCAGAGGCAGAAAGACATAAATTTTGGAGTATATGAGCTTTCGGGCTGAGAACCTTGCCGCTCCCTTTTGACACGGCCGTAGTCACGACCGCTCACAACAACCTCTGAAAGACTACACTGGTGCATATCTGCAACACGCCAGATCACTTTAAACTAAAAATTTTAACAACTCACACAAGCATACAAACTATGGAAATGGTACAAAACACTAACATTAAAAGATTAACTTGCCACCGAAGGTGCAACTTGATTTTAACTTCTAAGAAAAGTTTTACGGTGGAAGGATGGCAACTTTATATACTGAAATTACCATTTAAATAAAAGCTCATGAAATGCAATCTTTCATAAAATTATACAAGGTTGGCCAAACATGCTCTCAGTACACATATACCGCCTCTCAAGATGATAGGCAAGATAAAAACATATTTCAGAAATTCGGCCGTTACACTTTAAGCAATAAATTCGTTAACACACCGAATCCGACAAACATGACAGAGGCAGCTCCGAACGACAGACCGACAATAACTGCCTAACAAATGCGGATGAGAGAAAAACGAGCAAGCTGGGACGAGAGACTGACCAAGAAAACAAGTTGAATTTAAGAAGAGTAAATCACCAGTGTATCACAAATCACTTAACTTCCAATATACTGCGAGTTCTGGAGAAAACGTGGCGCAGCACCCCCAAATCGTTCTCACGAACCGTCCGATGCCAGCCGCTTCAACGGACGCAAGAAGGCGCGCCGATCTCCCGTCTCTCTTGGTCCGCACCAACCGACCGACTGCCCGCTGCTCCGTCCGCGACTGCTGCTCCGTCGCGACTGCAGTGCTGGTGCGTCTCCCACTCACTTCCAGACACACGACGGCGGAAATACTAGCTCGGACCCAAACATGCAGAGGAAACACGCCCACTGGAAAAACGACATCCCTGCACCAGGAAAGGACCGAGCCAAGCTCCACAAGATGGTAACTGAAGGGGCCCAGAAGCGCTCGGAGTACCAGTTGCACCACGGCGTCGCAGCTCGCACTGGCCAGACTGATTTCGTGGGTTGGCTCCTGTTGCTCTCGTGTCGACCGCGAAGCCACTACACGGCGCTATACGCCGAGGCCCACTGGACTCACGTTGTGACCTCACATGTGCCGACGCTCAAGACGGAAAAGTCATCTTGTGTCTCAGTGCGCGACCGACCAACCGATCGATTCAACCGACAATGACCATTGCCTGAGCAAACTCGAGCAGACTCTCATTTTGCCGGCCTTAAAGGTTGATCCGCACGACAGACATACTGGCACTCCAGACGACAGACAGACACTAACTACCGCACAAATGCGGACGAGAGATAGACCAGCAACTGGTGACGAGTGACTGACCCAGACTCACTCCCCTTGACCAACTGACTAGACTCGCACCCTAGTGAGCTCACAGCGCCCCTTAGATGCACATGAACATGCTACCTTTCCCCTTTCCCACCAGAGGGAGACACCAAAGCTGCGATTGCCACAGTGGCGCCACCGCCAGAAACGGAGGGCGACTGCTTCACACTAGGCGCCGCGGCGAGCTCTTCGAAACAGCAATTTTTACCACAGCTCACACATAACATAGCGTTACTATTTTTCCTGAGAGTGAAGTATTCCTTTGTTAGAATGGGCACATCATTGAAAGATAACAAAAAGCTGTCGGTTAGATCCGTAATACCTCAGCTGTGAGCAGATAGCAGTCTCCTGGTTAAGATTAAAGCTTTATGTCATAATCGAAGACAAGAAACGTCTAATAGCATGAAACAGGTTACGTCCAGAAAACAATTAAGGTATCACAGCACTTAGTCAGTGCTCTGACGATATAGTGTGAACCTTCTTCGTAGGCTCAAACAACAGAGACGCTGGCCGTTGTAGCCGAGCGGTTCTAGGCGCTTCAGTCCGGAACCACGCTGCTGCTACGGTCGCAGGTTCGAATGCTGCCTCGGACATGGATGTGTGTAATGCCCTTAGCTTAGTTAGGTTTATGTAGTTCTAAGTCTAGGGGATTGATGACCTCAGATGTTAAGTCCCATAGTGCTTAGAGACATGTGAACCATTTGAACAACAGTGAGCAAGAGAAAACAGCCAACAACCAACGACATGTGCTGCGTTCACTGCACAATGACGCACAATAACCCCTCCGAAATAAACTGCCCATATAGTTTAAACATACTCTGGTAACTGCAGTTTCCAGCAAAATAGATATCGCTGTCTCAGAGTGGTTTGTGCACCAAACACCTACAGTGTTCCTTTCTCCGGGTAGGCGACCATTATAGTGGAATCTTGGTGTTAGCAGCATTGAGACTGGAAGTTTTGAAAGAAATTAAGTAGCTGTTAGAATGACGAAGACACTGCCTGGATCGTTTGGAGGTAGCTCAGTACCCGTATATGGAGACATTTTTTTGAACGAGGGAAAGTTCATCTTTCCATTTTCCAGATATACAGGAAAGCTGCCACCGTGTATGTTACTATTCATCTCTTTTTCACAATCTTTCAGCAAAATTCGCCTCTTTTATACAGCTTCTTGACTCCGACAGCCTTATATTTTTACATATATTCTCTTTCACACCTACACTATTATTGCTGCTCCTAGCATCTCAGTTATTTCATTGGTTCTTCGACTGATTTTGCAAGGGTATCTCAATATCTGGTGATTACCTAAGCGTGTTTCGCTATTTTTTTTTCACAATGGAGTTTGTTTCCCGCTATAAAGTAAAAAGTAGTGAAGCAGCGTTCTCCGCAACACACTAGTTCTTTGGTCTCCATAACAAGACCTTGAAAGGTATTTCGTTAGGTCTAGCGAATGAACGTAAGGGAAGTGTGAATGTCCATGCCTCATAATGACAGAGGATTGTGGAGATTTAAATAGTATGAGTTGTTAAACGTTGATAATTTCGTTAATTATTTAAAGAGAGTAAACGAAAAATTAAATTTTCCCATGGCGAAAACAGCAGATAATGAATTACGCAGTACGTTGCAGAGCCGAGGCAGGAATGGAGGGGGTATTATAGTTCAACAACGGTGCTCTGGCAGTAAAAAATCCCGTAGTGGAAATTAAATGGCATTCTAACAGAGAGCGATATTCAGTTACTTCGAGCAGTTGCTTAGACAAGCAACTCTTGAGGGAAACGTCTTAGACCTTCTGGCAACAAACAGACCTGAATATCTCCCATTAGTTGGGGTACAGGAGGGTATCAGTTATCGTACAGCTGTGAAAGGATCTATGACTACCAGTATTATAAAATACATTAAGCACGGCACGAAATTAATTTTGCTTACCAAAAGTGACAGGATACAAGTTGCAGAGAATCTGAATAGGTACACATTGCTGGGAACAATATGTGGAGGACAAATGGAAAAAAAGCGTTGTTCATTATTCCTTAGGCAAATAAGTTCCTATCAACATCTCAAGGGTTAGGAAAGACTCACAGTAGTTTCATATCCGTGTTAGGAAACACAGATTCAAGACACGTCAAAACCTAGCTGATAAACGAAAGCTGAACGCAGCGAATGTTAGTGAAGGCAGAGCAGAGAGAGAAGGGTTCAGTGACTTTGAAAATAAAATTTTGTCAACCGATATGACTAAAATTCATAAGAGTTGGTCTTAACTAGAACCTGTAAGCAGTTAGAAACCAGTGAACAAAATGGCATCGAAATGGTGAATGACAGAGAGAAGGCTGTGATACTAAATTAGGTTTGCCGAAACTGTTTCACCACGGAAGAACGTAACATCTTCCGTCATTCCAGCCGTAGTACGAAGCTAGAATTGGCGGATATTGACATTATTGACATAAATCACAGCGACATAAAAAACTGTAAAGTCTGTGTGAAGGAAATACATCAGGACCAGATAAGATACCTGTAAGATTCTACAGAGATTATGCGAAAGCTAGCCTCTGGCAGCAGTTTATCGTAGATCTCTGGTGCAACGAAGCCTACCTAGGGCCCGGAGAGAAGCGCAGGTCTTTCCCGCTTTCAAGAAGGGCCACAGGACAGATGGACACAGTTTTAGACTTGTATCGTTGACGTCAATTTCTTAAAGAATCATGGCACATTTTTTATGCTCATACAGTATAAAGTTTTTTGGAGCATCTATAAAATTCGACATCGATTCCGCAAACAGTGATCTTTTGAAACTCCGCTCGCTCTGTTCCTCCATGAGATCCACAGCGATGTAGACGTCAGCGCTCAGGTTGATGCCGTGTTCTTTGTCTCCTGGAAGACGTTGGACACTATCTTGCACTGCCGAATATTGGACCAGATTTGTGACTGGATTCAAGGTTTCCTTGGAGACAGAGCTCTACAACTCACTCTTAATGGAACAAAATCGATAATAAGGGTTAACTTACCACGCTCCCTGGAGCGTGATAAGTTAACCCTTATCCCTGGAGCGTGATAAGTTAACCCTTAACGAAAATAAATATAACATACCTGCGCCCATAAGAAAAGATACCCACGACTGTACAACTACACTGTTTATGAAAAATTATAGTAAGTAGTAACCACCGTAAAATGTATAGGAGTATCTGCCCAGAGCGTCCTTAATTGAAATGACCACATAATCCAAATAATTGGAAAATCTGATGCCTGACTGAGATTCATAGGAGGAATCTGAAGGCAAAATAATTAATTCACTAAAACGTGGCTTACAAGGCGCCTGTGTGCCTGATTCTTGAGTGTTATTCATCATTCTGGGAGGCTGTCTAGGTGGGACTCATAGAACAGATAGTAGTAACCAACGAAGAGCGGTGCGTTTCGTCACAGGATCGTTTACTCGGCGCGAGAGCGTTACACAGACGCTCAACAAAATACAGCGGCACACGCCGCAAAAGAGGCGTTGTGCATCACAGAGAGGTGTAATACTGAAATTTCGAGAGAGCACTTTCCGGGAAGTGTTGTACAACGTATGACTTCCTCCCACATACGTCTCGGGAAATGACCACAACGAAAATCTACCAGAAGCTAGAGCTATTACAGTGGCGTACCGTCATAAATTCTTCTCAAAAGCCATTCGCGAACGGAGTAGGGAACGCGGGAACAACTAGTGATAACAGGAGTGCCCTTCACCACACACCGTCAGGTGCTTTGAGGAATGTTTTTGTACATGTAGATGAGATGAATAATCATTACATATAATGGCAAAAAATATGTAATCTAAACACTTCCACAACGAAAACTAAAGTTATGGCCTATGGAGAAAAATAACATGTTTCAAACAACCATCAACATGTGGCGTCGCAACTAGTGCGCGATCGCCCATTTGTCTATTAAAAGCTTTTCTTCAGAATGTATGTGGGCTGCAATGTAAGCCAGTAGAGTACTATAAGGTCAGTAACGGACGAGTTGTGTCCTGTAGACTAACGTCCCGACCATTTGTTGCAGCTGTGCATGTGAAAGCAGTGGAGTAGCGCTGGCAGTTCACTTACATTATACGAAACTAAAAATATTAATAACTAATAAAGGAATAACCTGAGGAATGTCATATTAGATGTACAACCTTCTGTTGCGAAAACAAACAATATGTCAAAGTCTGAGATCAAAAATAGTTGTATTTTGGAAGTTAGTAGAATTCCATAAAAAAACGTAATTTTCCTACAGTGAAGAATTTAAATAAATACAGTGATGCAATAGTTCACCTTCAGTGACTATGTACGATGATCTGATAACACTTTCAGTGTTCATATATAAATTTGGAAAGCTTTAGTTTCAGAAAACCTCTGTGACTTTTCTATAATAATAATTTCAAGAATTCTAAGTAAATATGTGTATTGCGTGTTAGAGTGCGTGTGAATGAGAATGCGTGCGTGAGAGTATGTGGGACGTTCGGCACTATTAAAAATCATTCATGTAATTCTCAACAGGAACTGGCAAGTGTTCCAACTCTGTAACGTGGGAACGAATCCACTAGTGGTTCCCCTACTAGTGAATCTCGGATGTCCAAGTATGTATGCTTATGTATGTGACAGCCAGAGCATTCGCGACTACATAATAAATTTCCAGATGTAGAGTAAAGCTTATAGTTCATTTTCTTTTGTTTATTTAATTAGAGAGTTTTGTGTTACTTACTTGGTGACGTCAATGAACCTAGAGAAGTGGTTGGTGCTTGCTAGATTTTGGCGCGAACCGCGCCCTAGAAGTGAGTTCTCATTGGTCGTAAATGCTGACAGCCAATGAGAAGCGAGACGGTTGGCCGCCTAGTGAGGAGATATAGTTTGGAGTGTGGGAGTGTGAGAGGATAGTCGCGAGCTAGCTTTGATTGGAGGCGGTTATGCGGGATGTGACTTTTCGCATTATGTGTTAGATGAAGTCTTAGGATGACTTCCGCGTTATGGTCCACTGTTAATGGTATCTGGAAGTTACTAGAAGCTGTTTATGAAAACTTTAGAGTGTTGTGATAATTCGTTGCGACGAAAATAGCGTGGCGGTACTGAGTATATTCTTACTGAGTATTTTATGACGAGCATAAACTTTAACTAAAGACAACCACTGAATCTCGTGTGCAGAAGTAATTGGCCGATCATTTACTGTGTTACAAGTAATTGGTTTCAGAATTTGGGAAGGTAAAAGTTCTGGCTGTTTTAGGTATGGTGATAACTGTGAGCAGAAATTTTAGTAATTTTCGTAAATGTGGGCTGATGATCTTGCTTAACGGCAATAAAGATCTATTGAAGGTTTAAATTAGAACTTCATGCTTAAAGTACGAGTGACATCCCCTTTCCGAATCATTTCTTTTAAGTACATAGACAATTTTCAGCAAATTTTAGTTATAGTGGCCTCCGGCTTGTAGCTATGAGGTTACAGTTTCCTCAACACTGCTTTCCTGTGATCTCGTAAGTAGCTGCAGTCAGGAGTTTACGTGCGAAGATCTACCGCTGTAAAGAGGTAGGTGAACAAAAATTATAAAAGAAATTGCATTGCAGCAGCAACGTATAATCCGTTGCAATTGGTGCATCGCACGCACGCACGTAAAAAGTCCGTCGCAAACGACGTGATCTCATATGCTTAGGATAAAAAAAACATGTGCTTGATATCAGCCCCGGGAATCGATCTTGAGCGAAAATTTAGACAATAATTTAGACACTAAGCAGATACAACCTTCTGAATGTACAGCTTTTAAACTGCAAGCGAAGCGGTTGTTTGTCACTCGCTCCGTCGCTCTTCGTACCACTGATGACTGAGCGCGAAATACTGTGCAGTGGAGTAACTAGCTTAGCCCTCTTAGACGACAGATGTTGATTGCGAGGGTAGAGGAGGCGGGAGGGAGTCACGCCTGTCCCACGTGTTCTGAATCTCGTTCGAGGACACATATTAATTTCTGCCAAGAAGACATAAGTAATAAAAGTATGTAAGTTGTCATTCTCTCACAGATATACATTGAATGCTGTTTTGACAACATACTCTTATTGATATTCTGTGTATCAAAATGAGTGAACATAATCATCTAGCGGTTGAAGCTCCTTTCTTCGTGTTTGCTTTAGCAATGCATATGTTTTTGAATGGGGTCCGCATTTACAATGAAGACTAGAGCATCTCCTAAAAATGTACTTCATCTTAATAATGTCAATCCAATGAATAAACGCACATCAGAGATATTAACAATGAAAAAGTGCTAAGCTAATTCTTTAATTACAGACATTGATTTACACTGCATTTGTGAATCGCTTCATAAAATTTTTAAAAGCAGAGAGACCTCTCGTATGAGCTATTGGTTAGAGATTGTGTACTTTATCACAATGAACAAAGCATGTTTCCAGCGTCAAAACAATATTCCACTCGATATTCAAAGTGGTCTAGCAGGTCACTGGTGTAGCCGCTTCGATAGGAAGCGTACTGGAAAGCCAGCCGAAATACCGGTGCACATAACTGCCTGTAAACAACGAGACGGCATTTAAAGGATAGTGTCCTCGGGCCGAAGTTCTCATCGACTCACAGAAGTTGTAACGAGTAGAATGCACGAAAGGTAAATACTCGTACATCCAGCGCTTGACAATGTCTTGTTGCACCTGGTGGTATTGGTAATGAAAAAATTGCAGCGTCTTCTACTCCACTTTTTAATAGTTTAATGTCCCTCTTTACTATTCTGAAAGACAGATTTTCTTTCTTTTCCCTTTCCCAAAACGCAACATCTCGTTTCATGTACTCCTCTGTCACCGACGGGGATTACAGACTTCACAGTAGGCTTCATCATAACTTCCTCGTTTCTAAGTTCCTGCCATGTTGTACCAATGATGCTGTTCGACGAATGTGACTGGACAAACGACAGCCTCATTATTTACATCCTCATTCTCACGTAAGGAATTATCGAACCTCAGTGCACTGTTTTCTCACGGAAGGAATCATCGAATGTCAGTCCACTGTTTCCAGCACCCTCATGGCATTATCATGGCTGCGCAGGATTAGCCGAGCGGTCTAAAGCGTTACAGTCCTCCTTTGGGCATGGGTCTGTGTGTGTTTGTCCTTAGGGTAATTTAGGTTAAGTAGTGTGTAGGCTTAGGGACTGATGACCTTAGCAGTTAAGTCCCATAAGATTTCACACACATTTGAACATATTTTTTTTATCATTAGCATGACCGGTCAAAGAACCCAGTGGTGAAAGAACGCGGTTGCTGGTAGAGACAAGGTACGTGAAGTACACTGACCTGCAGCTTTCAGATGATGATGTCCACTCTGCTCAGTAGAAGCACTGCTCGCAAATTCGCCGGACTCGGGATCTGGATGAATGGCTGTAACGGTGTAGAATGAGGTGAAGTCTCATAGGGAACAGTAGTCAAATAATTGCGAGCAATTTTGGAGGGATACCATTTTCAGTTCTAGTAATTACTTTTGTTTGGCTTTACAAAAGTTGTTTACAAAATCACTTATCATCCGTCTACACTGTAAGCAGATCACAACGGTCTTACACTATCACATCTCGCCAAAATAAAATTACATTTAACAAACTCACAGTTTAAGCCTCTATGTGGGTGAAGATTTGTTTGATGTGATAGAAGAAGAAAAAGGAGTCGATTTAGAAGATATATGGGATCCAGTAATAGAATCGGAATTTAAAAGAGCTTTGGAGGACTTACGGTCAAATAAGGCAGAAGGGATAGATAACATTCCATCAGAATTTCTAATATCATTGGGGGAAGTGGCAACAAAACAACTATTCACGTTGGTGTGTAGAATATATGAGTCTGGCGATATACCATCTGACTTTCGGAAAAGCATCATCCACACAATTCCGAAGACGGCAAGAACTGACTAGTGCGAGAATTATCGCACAATCAGCTAAACAGCTCATGCATCGAAGCTGCTTACAAGATAATTACAGAAGAATGGAAAAGAAAATTGAGAACGCGCTAGGTGGCGATCAGTTTGGCTTTAGGAAAAGTAAAGGGAAGAGGGAGGCAATTCTGACGTTACGACTAATAATGAAGCAAGGCTAAAGAAAAATCAAGACACTTTCATAGGATTTGTCGACCTGGAAAAAGCGTTCGACAATATAAAATGGTGCAAGCTGTTTGAGATTCTGAAAAAAGTAGGGGTAAGCTATAGGTAGAGAGGGGTCATATACAATATGTACAACAACCAAGAGGGAATAATAAGAGTCGACGATCAAGAACGAAGTGCTCGTATTAAGAAGGGTCTAAGACAAGGCTGTAGCCTTTCGCCCCTACTCTTCAATCTGTACATCGAGGAAGCAATGATGGAAATAAAAGAAAGGTTCTGGAGTGGAATTAAAATACAAGGTGAAAGGATATCAGTGATACGATTCTCTGATGACATTGCTATCCTGAGGGAAAGTGAAGAAGAATTAAATGATCTGCTGAGCGGAATGAACAGTCTATTGAGTACACAGTATGGTTTGAGAGTAAATCGGAGAAAGACGAAGGTAATGAGAAAAAGTAGAAATGAGAACAGCGAGAAACTTAACATCAGGATTGATGGTCACGAAGTCAATGAAGTTAAGGAATTCTGCTACCTAAGCAGTAAAATAACCAATGACGGACGGAGCAAGGAGGACATCAAAAGCAGACTCGCTATGGCAAAAAAAGCATTTCTGGCCAAGAGAATTCTACTAATATCAAATACCGGCCTTAATTTGAGGAAGAAATTTCTGAGGATGTACGTCTGGAGTACAGCATTGTATGGTAGTGAAACATGGACTGTGGGAAAACCGGAACAGAAGAGAATCGAAGCATTTGAGATGTGGTGCTATAGACGAATGTTGAAAATTAGGTGGACTGATAAGGTAAGGAACGAGGAGGTTCTACGCAGAATCGGAGAGGAAAGGAATATGTGGAAAACATTGATAATGAGAAGGGACAGGATGGTAGGACTTCTGCTAAGACATGAGGGAATGACTTCCATGGTACTACAGGGAGCTATAGAGGGCAAAAACTGTAGAGGAAGACAGAGATTGGAATACGTCAAGCAAATAATTGAGGATGTAGGTTGCAAGTGCTACTCTGAGATGAAGAGGTTAGCACAGGAAAGAAATTCGTGGCGGGCCGCATCAAACTAGTCAGTAGACTGATGACAAAAAAAAAAAAAAAAATGGCTGAAATTACATCGAAAAAAAAGGAAAGACCTCCCTGAAATAACGGCTCTGTTTAGTTTGCATATGCTACAAAGAAATCACGTAAACGTGCTGAAATTCGTGTGTGTATATATCCCCATAGTGTCATCTCACTGTCCCTTTTCCGACACCTGTCACGGTATACGGTAAAGCACGTGAAACTGAACGGTACACGTACGTTCTACTGCATCAGCTCACCGAAAACTAGCAAGCCCAAAGCTTTGCGCACTGTGAGTGCCATTACAGTGGCGGCCGATAGCGTCAGACTGCCGTTGGTGTATTGGAAGCTGGAGAAGTGTAGCCTCCTAGCTATTAAACGCCAATAAGCTTAACTAGGAAAATAGACTTGTTGCTCTTTTTTCATGTCAATTCATCCAGCTGCCTTAACGTGGAACGAGAATCGAAAGATAACGGCTGCGAGGGACGATCAGTTTAGAGGTTCCTAGCTTGAGTGAGGACCTAACGTGAGAACACAAATAGTGGCCGCATGTCGATTGAACTATTGCCTGTAGCTTCTATGTTCTCCACACATTTCGGAATCCGTAGAGTGGCCCAGCAAATAGACAAATAGCACTCGCTCTCCACTCCAAACATACGTCATGTACTCTTCTTCCAAAACTTACATTCTGGCAAATAAGCGCGCTATCGTCTAACTTTTCAGTATTTGTTAGTCGAATCTGCAGCCTGTGTTTTAAACGAAGTCAGACTATGACAGTTTATTACTCCGCAAAACTAACTCCTTGCATTAATGATTGACGAAAAGACTGTTTCTTATCACCAATATTGCTCCTTTCGTGACGACTGCTTGCCTTGTAGCAAATTCTTGAGTGAGATGGATAGTATACTTTAACGTGTAAAATATCATTTTATAGCGCAGGAAAAGATTTACAAAAGTAAGACCTTCTTGCCAATTTTATGGTTAGACGCCTTCTTTTCTTTTTTGCAATGTAATTTATCCCTCTTCGATAGCATTATACTTTCGTGTATAAATTCAAAATAACAAACTCCACACAGGGGAAAAGTTCAATCGACCGTTTTATAGGATGAATGCTACAGCAGTTTTGTGTCCTTATGTTATTATATATTGTTTTTCTCTGTGAGATGAACTGAATCGAAACAGTAAAATACTGACGAAAGCAGACAGAAGTCGAACAAATTTTTGTCTTATTAAATGGAAACAACATTAGACAAATGAATAAAAAGCAATTTAAGAGGCAAACAGAAAAAGGACTGAATTTTTTTAAAATTCTTTGTATACGATACAACGCTTGAGGTAAGGATATTACTTACTTCCCTTGTCTCCACGTATAAGTGTTGCCGTACGTACTGATATTCATGGTCCATTTTTTATTTAAAATTTGGGTATTCTAATATGTTGGTAATTAACTGCAGTGTTTACGAAGTTAAGTAGCACAAATGGCTGACTTTGTGTAGAGAGTGTACAACACGGCATAGCGCTGTCACATCACTTCAATAGAAAAATATCTTTTCAGTGCAAAGTTCACATTCATTATTATTACTGAGTGTTTTTAATAAACTAAAGTTCATAATTTACTCAGATAATTTTAGACAACTCTTTGTTATGATAAAGATACAAAAAACTGTGAAAATGGAATGTGAAGAATATAGTGAGGCATAATCGTACGCCCTAGCTTTTACTGATATAACTATCGGTAATACTAAAATTAACGGATGAAAAGATTGATGTAAAAGAATTTGTTCAGAAGCTAAGTGAATAATTACATAATTTTACTGTCAGACAAGAGGTTACGTTAAAGGAACAGTTTGATGCGCAGAGGGAAACTTTTGTACAGGACGTTTCAGAGTGGATTTTCGATAAGAATACCCAGAACAACGAAAAATTACATTCTGAATTACGACTTGTTATACAGTAGTCTGTTACTGAAGTATATCCTGTGAGAGGTACTTCAGAGAAATCAGTTAAATTAGAGTGAAGTCAAATCAAAAGTACTTTAAGTACAGATATGCCTGAATGGAGTGCCATTGCCGCTTCTCAGATTGGTAATATGCCGAACAAGTTATCTACTGTCAACGAAATCGTATGGGACATGCCAAACACAGAACAGTTCAACACCATACGAGAAAACGTCTAGGGATGAAACAGATCATGCTAGTCTGTCACCTAACAATATATCAAGTTTTGTGGGAGCAACCTCTTCTTCTTCAATCCATTTACTACTGATTAGAAAAGTTTTAATAGCATTTCATTTATAAAATCTTTTAAGGAGGTAGATCTTGGCCAGAACAACAGAAAGTAAATTACACCAATTAGTTCATCGAATGGGTGGCCACTCTTCGGATAACTGAAACTGCTGAAAGCTACCCACATCTGAGCAATCTGAAAAACCTTTCTTGTCAAAATATTGATCAAACTGGTATGCAGGAATGCCTCTGCGAGGATGTGTTAAATCCGGAACCATACCATAGAGGACAAGGCTGTTGCCGAAACGGTTTTGAGAAGTATTTAAATAAAACGAGAAATTGGGATAAACCTATGAGTATTTCGCACAGAATATATTACGATTACTTAAAGATAAGTTGCCTGTTAAAAGTTATTCCACATTCCAGAGACCAACTTGGAACGCTTCATACACTTACTGGATTCTTTTGATTTAATACATGAGAATTCAGTGGTGTATAATGACAATAATAACAGTTGCATGGGTCAGTCCACCATGCACCACGCAGACATTTTTACAATCACGGCAGATCAAATAATCGTTGGTATACGTTGTGAAGCAGCCATTGGCGCCTCCCCAGCATAGTAGTCTGCATGATAATGGGTAACTGCCCTATTCTGAGAAATGAAGAAGAACAGATAATAGGTACCAACGTAGATAATGTAGTAATGGACTAGGTCAATGGATTCAAAACAATAGTAAGCAGAGGAATACAAATACGGGGAACTGCTATACCGGCTATCCTCGCCAAAGTGTTCGGCAACCCTTCGGACACCTCGGACACGCGTACAGCCTACAGTGCCCCTGTTCACCTCAGCGTCGCGCACTCGCTCTGACGCAGTAACGGACGGACACCAGTAGAGGTTTCCACTTGAAAGGGACCTATTCGCGTCCGCCACATACGTGACCAGAAAATAGTGCCGCGAGTATTCCGCCGCCGGCCGCTATAAAGGTCGGCACCAGAGCTACACAAGTCAGTTTTTCCGGCTTCGAGAGCCTCCACTAGCCTCCGAGCGGATACTACACACTACATCGTCTTAGGCCGCTCTCCAAGTCCGTTTTAGGGAACGCCGCCGCCGTATTTTACCTTCACTGTTGTTACATTGGTGCAATCACACCGTCTCCGGGACAGATTTTATGCTCAATTGCTGGTCTTATTCAGCACAGCGTATTCGGACCTAGGATATTTTCCACACAAGTGTATTTGCCTATGAAGATCTTAATTGTGTTACTTTGTCAAACCCTGGACTCACAATTCTGCGAAGTCTTCATACCTGTGAGACGTGATTTTGTTATTATCTTCGAAGCAGACGTTTCTTTCTTTGATCAACAAATTCTAGTAAACTTCTGTCTCTGTTTTCCCTGTGTCGGTGTGAGCGACGCATAAGAAACCACAGTGATTTAAATATAAAAGGTACTTATCTGCAAACTGATCCTATACAGTGTCTTGTGGTTCACGTGAACTGGCGAGCGCAGAATCTAACAGTCAATATTATTGAAGTGACACAAGAATCTGGCCCAGTTATGTCATCCTATAAACTAGTATAGTACGAAATACGCCCTCCAGTGACGGTCGTGGCATGGAATGGGACAGAAAACACAATTCAGTGAACCTATTAAGATATAATGAAGACACAGACATCAGACATCAGTTGGGTGTTGACCATCATAAATGCCATAATCAATTTAAAAATACATTTGAGGCCACTATTAACGCTACTGTGGGACAAATTCCCACTACAGTTGTGACTGACACAAGTACCTTTGTAAATGTGACGTCAGTGAGTCTCTTTAATGAGATTAATGAGAGTCTCAGAGTGTCTAATTACCTAACACCAAACTGCAAAAATGTTGGAGTAGTGAGTACAAACTTGTGGCGTTTCAAGATGCTGATGCCGGGTGAAGTAAGTATAGGAATGGAGCCATAATTTGCTCATTCTTGGTTGTAAATGGAGTAATACTCGAATGCTTCTTTGGAATTGAATTTCTGTAGTCGAGTCTACCCTCAGTCAGATGTTATCTGAGTATCGACGGTGAAGATATTGATGTAGAAGTGGCGACAACGAAAGCCAAATATGGTAAACCTGTCAAGGCATAAGGGACAAGTTTCGGAAAACGAATGTTTCATACATTAGCAGCCGATATCTTCACTCTGGTCAAACAAACGACAAAGTAGCAGAATTTCCTAATACTAAATCACAATAGTAGGCCAAACTAAAAGAACTGTTACTGAAGTGCATACACATCTTTAGTTACAAGGCAGGTTTCATATTTTTTATTAACATCAGAAGAGAAATAATCCCACACAAAACCTACTGACAGGATGTCTACTAAACCCTATGGAACAAACGGAAGACACATACCAAAGAGGTACGACAGATGTTAAAAAGAAGAATTGTAGCCATGCTTTCATTCAACTGCATCCCTTCATTAGCAGTGGCTAATCCTGTTGGTCATCTACATCTGCGTCTACATCTACATGATTACTCTGAAATTCACATTTAAGTGCTTGGCACAGGGTTCATAGAACCACAATCATACTATCTCTCTACCATTCCACTCCCGAAAAACGCGCGAGAAAAATGAACACCTAAACCTTTCTGTTCGAGCTCTGATTTCTCTTATTTTATTTTGATGATCATTCCTACCTATGTAGGTTAGGCTCAACAAAATATTTTCGCATTCGGAAGAGAAAGTTTGAAATTTCGTAAATAGAGCTCGCCGCGACGAAAAACGTCTTTGCTTTAATGACTTCCATCCCAACTCGCGTATCATATTTACCACACTCTCTCCCCTATTACGTGATAATACAAAACGAGCTGTACTTTTTTGCACCCTTTCGATGTCCTCGGTCAATTCCATCTGGTAAGGATCCCACACCGCGCAGCAATATACTAACAGAGGACGAACGTGTGTAGTGTAAGCTGTCTCTTTAGTGGATTGTTGCATCTACTAACTGTCCTACCAATGAAACGCAACCTTTGGCTCGCCTTCCCCACAATATTATCCATGTGGTCTTTCCAACTGAAGTTGTTCGTAACTTTAACACCCAGGTACTTAGTTGAATTGACAGCCTTGAGAATTGTACCATTTCTCGAGTAATCGAATTCCAAAGGATTTCTTTTGGAACTCATGTGAATCACGTCACACTTTTCGTTATTTAGCGTCAAGTGTCACCTGCCACACCATACAGCAATCTTTTCTAAATCGCTTTGCAACTGATACTGGTCTTCGGATGGCCTTGCTAGACGATAAATTACAGCATCATCTGCGAACAACCTAAGAGAACTGCTCAGATTGTCACCCAGGTCATTTATATAGATCAGGAACAGCAGAGTTCCCAGGACGCTTCCCTGGGGAACACCTGATATGACTTCAGTTTTACTCGATGATTCGCCGTCTATTGGTACGAACTGCGACCTTCTTGACAGGAAATCACGAATCCAGTCGCACAACTCAGACGATACCCCATAGGCCCGCAGCCTGATTAAAAGTCGCTTGTGAGGAACGGTGTCAAAAGCTTTCCGGAAATCTAGAAATACGGAATCAACTTGAGATCCCCTGTCGATAGCGGCCATTACTTCGTGCGAAAAAAGAGCTAGCTGCGTTGCACAAGAACGATGTTTCCTGAAACCATGCTGATTGCATATCAACAGATCGTTCCCTTCGATGTGATTCATAATGTTGGAATACAGTATACGCTCCAAAACCCTACTGCAAATCGACGTCAATGATATAGGTCTGTAGTTCGATGGATTACTCCTACTACCCTTCTTAATCACTGGTGCGACCTGCGCAATTTTCCAATCTGTAGGTACAGATCTATCGGTGAGCGAGCGGTTGTATATGATTGCTAAGTAGGGAGCTATTGTATCAGCGTAATCTGAAAGAAACCTAATCGGTATACAATCTGGACCTGAAGACTTGCCCGTATCAAGCGATTTGAGTTGCTTCGCAACCCCTAGGGTATCTACTTCTAAGAAACTGATGCTAGCAGCTGTTCGTGTTTCAAATTCTGAAATACTCCATTCGTCTTCCCTGGTGAAGGAATTTCGGAAAAACTGCGTTCAATAACTCCGCTTTAGCGGCACAGTCGTCGGTAACAGTACCAGCGCCACTGTGCAGCGAAGGTATTGACTGCGACTTGCCGCTTGTGTACTTTACATACGACCATAATGTTGTGACTTGGCAAGACAGCCAAGCCACTAGGAGGAAGCCGAAAGGCACGCGTTTAAGCTCACGCAGGCTGGCGTGAGGTCTGGAACAGGTAAAGTAATTATACTAGCAAAAAAAGGTACGTAGCTTCTGGACTACTTAACTTTAATCCATAATTGGTGAACATCGGTCATGCTTCACAAGATAAATAGCAAATGATAATGGCGCCTTGCTAGGTCGTAGCAAATGACGTAGCTGAAGGCTATGCTAACTATCGTCTCGGCAAATGAGAGCGTAATTTGTCAGTGAACCATCGCTAGCAAAGTCGGCTGTACAACTGGGGCGAGTGCTAAGACGTCTCTCTAGACCTGCCGTGTGGCGGCGCTCGGTCTGCAATCACTGATAGTGGCGACACGTGGGTCCGACCTATACTACCGGACCGCGGCCGATTTAATGGCGGTGACACCACACATAATTTCTTCGGATTTTCTACCAAATTTCCTGACAATGTTTCGTTGTGGAACCTACGAAAGGCATCTCGAATTGAAGTCCGTGCCAAATTTCGCGCTTCTGTAAATTTTAGCCAATCTTCGGGATTTCGCGTTCTTCTGAACTTCGCATGTATTTTCCGTTGCCTCTGCAACAGCGTTCGGACTTGTTTTGTGTACCATGGGGCATCAGTTCCGTCTCTTACCAATTTATGAGTTATCAATTTCTCAATTGCTGTTGCTACTATATCTTTGAATTTGAGCCACATCTCGTCTACATTTGCATAGCCAGTTCGGAAGGAATGGAGATTGTCTCTTAGAAAGGCTTCTAGTGACACTTTATCTGCTTTTTTAAATAAAATTATTTTGCGTTTGTTTCTGTTGGATTTGGAGGAAACGTTATTGAACCTAGTTACCACGACCTTGTGATCACTAATCCCTGTATCAGTCATGATGCTCTCTATTAGCTCTGGATTGTTTGTGGCTAAGAGGTCAAGTGTGTTTTCGCAACCATTTTTCTGTTCGCGTGGGTTTGTGGACTAACTGCTCGAAATAATTTTCGGAGAAAGTATTTAGGACAATCTCGGAAGATGTTTTCTGCCTACCATCGGTTTTGAACAAGTATTTTTGCCAACGAATCGAGGGAAGGTTGAAGTCCCCACCAACTATAACCGTATGAGTGGGGTATTTATTTGTTACAAGACTCAAATTTTCTCTGAACTGTTCAGCAACTATATCATCGGAGTCTGGGGTTTGGTAGAAGGAGGCAATTATTAACTTAGTTCGGCTGCTACGTATAACCTCCACCCATACCAATTCGCACGTAGTATCGACTTGGACTTCACTACAAGATAAACCACTACTGACAGACACAAACACCCCACCACAATTCTGCCTAATCTATCTTTCCTGAACACCGTCTGAGACTTCGTAAAAATTTCTGCAGAACTCATTTCAGGCTTTAGCCAGCTTTCTGTACCCATAACGATTTCAGCTTCTGTGCTTTCTATTAGCGCTTGAAGCTCAGGGACTTTCCCAGCACAGCTACAACAAGTTACAACTACAATTCCGACTGTTTCTTGATCCGAGCACGTCCTTATGTGCCATGCACACATTGAGATTGCAGCCCAACCCGTACTTTCCCGAGGCCTTCTATCCTAAAACACCGCCCACTCCTCGCCACACAGCCTCCGCTACCAGTGTAGCCGCCAGCTGTGTGTAGTGAACTCCCGACCTATTCAGCGAAACCCGAAACACCACCACACTACGGTGCAAGTCAAGGAATCTGCAGCCAATACAGTCGCAAAACCGTCTGAGCCTCTGATTCAGACCCTCCACCCGGCTCTGCACCAAAGGTCCGCAGTCGGTTCTGTCAACGATGCTGCCGCTGGCATCCAGAGAGAATTTCCTCAGATCCAAAGTGACACACGTCATTAGTGCCGACGAGTGCCACCACCTGCAGCTGGCTGCACCCTGTGCTCTTCATGGCATCTGGAAGGACCCTTTCCACATCAGGAATGACTCCACCCGGAATGCACACGGAGTGCACACTGGATTTCTTCCCCTCCTTAGCCGCCATATCCCTAAGGGGCCCCATTACGCGCCTAACATTGGAGCTCCCAACTACCAATAAGCCCACCCTCTGCGATTGCCCGGACCTTGAAGGCTGAGAATCATCCTCTGAAAAAGGGCAGGCAGCTGCATCTGGCTCTGCCAAAGACAGTACCTGAAACCTGTTTGTCAGACGCACCGAGGAGGCTTTCTGATCAGCCTCCGGAGACGCCTTTCGCTGCCTGCCACGCCTGGGAACGACCTCCCAATCAACCACAGGCGAGGGTTCAGCCCCACTGCGGGCTGCAATCGGGGTAACCACAGCGGCAGACCGATCAGGGGGCAGACGGGACGAGGTTGACATCCCCGTGGTACTCAAGTCCAGCTGCCCACAGTGGTGCCCATTGGCAACAGCCTCACTCAAGCTGCGCGGCCGAAGTCAGCGCCGCTTGCAGCTGTGAGCGAAGGGATGCCAACTCAGCCCTCATCCGAACACAGCAATCACAGTCCCTGTCCATTCTAATCGATGTTGAACAACAGTTACTGAAACACGAGTCAGTGCCAAGATAGCGCAAGGGAAACACGCAAAGAATGTATGAACTAACCTGTACAAATGCCTAACGACTGCGCTACAATCTGCCTGAATTTACCATTACAGTAACTAAAACTCGAAATTACACCTCCTATACGAAACTCACACGTAATTTAAGTAAGAATCTACGAAGAAAACACGGAAAAGAAGCTATATACGTATCTTTCTGCGCTGTCGATGTGCACCAACTGGGAGCTCAGGCCACACTACGCGAATTTACACTATTCAGGTACCAAAGCACGATGCTACAATTCAGATACTATAATACGCCAGAAATTTATGAATTAAACAATGCAAGTATCCAAAAACACGCAAAGAAATTAAGAATTAAACTATGTAACAAATAAGTAAGCTAGGAGTATACGACTTGCTGCTGGCTGCTGCTTATCCAACTGCGGCAGGGAGCCTTGCACTAGATTCAAAGGGTAGTAACCAAATCGTTATTTCATTTGGTTCCAGACTGGAAGATATAGATGAACCACTTCAAAAATGCCACTGTGTTGAGTCTGCAAAATCCCATAACAGTATCAAACCTCCACGAAAATTCCGCAGTTCAACTGCATTTCTGTGGAAAGTGGTATGCGTGACATACGCTATATTGGTCAAGCCTTTCAACCCAAGACTTCGTGGCTTAACATGACCGTTCCGTGGGTTAACTAAGTGAATTGGCACCTGGGATTCCGTCTTGCTTATTCTCTCTAACGCTTTCGAAGATATAGTCCCTTCAAGCAGCTCTGCTTTTGTAACGCATTGGATTCTTCAGAAGATGCCACCAGATGACCTATGACTCTCAGTGGTGATGCAGATAGCAATTCCATTACGATGCATTTACTTGCCAACACCAAAATATTCTACAGGTTTAATATTTTTATTATTTATCAAGCGAATTATTTACTTATTTTTTACAGTTTACTTCCTTGATTGCAACGACGGATCATTACTTACAGAATCACCTGTGTTCGAATTTTCAAGATACAGTATTGATTTTCCAACCCCATTTTTTCCTGGTCCAAAAATGAATTAGTTTTGTATTTATAAAGAATTATTTAACTTAATTTTTTGTACTACTACCACCCAAACATTTAGTTAGCTACCGGTCGTTTTTCCATGGCATCCTTTCCCACCCTCAGTCGAGTCTTCCTTTACTTTGACAGAAACGTTTTTATTAGCTCAAACTATTTGCTTCATTTACAGTTATAATTTGTCTAATGCTATTACTACGCTTACACCATATGCTGCTGCTACAGTAACGAACAATAAGGTTATTATAATTGCTAATGCTACTACCAGCACCTGGAATTCTTTTTTATTTTCTTCAGTAAATGATACTGCTACTGAAAATTATGTTGCTATTACTAACATTAATATCAATAATCCAAAAACTTTTGTTCAGTGTACAGCATATCACTATTTGTCTTAATTGTAGTGTGAGATAGACACACGTACACACATACAATTTAGTGCTATCGGGACGTATCTACTTTCTATCTACATTTCATACCAAATCGGCCACCAAGTTGGGTCTAGCATAATTTCGGTATCTCCAGACGGCATGGCGGCAGATCGGAGGGTATAACTTATACTTCGGTGATTCTTCTCAGTACTCTTGGGTAAACTTGTGACCAACTCCATTCTCTCATTCCTTTACAGAGCCATGTGATCATAGAGCTATCGGAATTTGCTCACTTTTCCTAGGAATGCATGCAGGCCTTACTCGCTTCTGCTGTTGTGTCTGTTGGCTATAGTTACTCCTTTTTTTCTGCGACGACATTAGCTACGAGATTTGTGGTATAAAAGTCCTCTTTTACACCAATTATGTCATAGCACTTAAAACTCACCTAGCAACACTTGATGTATCTTCAAGTAGGGGACGTTACCGGAAGAGATGATTTGGCGTTCTAATTTCGTTATAGTTACAGTCGGTTGTTGACATTTCGCCAGTTCTATTCAGATGTGTAGGGTATAGCCCAAAACTGAAGGCTTTCAGGTACATAAGAAAGAAACTGAAACAGTTTGCTTCCTGTGTCTTATGAGTTCCGTCTCTGCTGCTACTCCGCGAATATTAAGTTCTTTATTGCTAATGGATTTGATGCCAGTTTTCGGGGAATTTCGTGTATTTTTTGGTACTGTTTCGTCTTCAGCTAATAGATGGCAGCCCTTTTTCGTATTTGTATGTCCAGGTGACATACGTCAACTGATTTAGTAAAGACGAGATCAGAAACGGAGCGAGTACGAGTCTAATATTCAGCTTACATACGCCAAAAATCAGGGCTCCGCTGTTACATCGGTGCTAACGGGCTTCGTTTGTTCCCTCTATAGTTCCACGAAATGACGAGTTTGGAAAGTGTGGCACTGCGATCGTTTCATCTTCCTTGACTTGTTCTCTCTAACTTAAACATGTTGGAGTGTAAGATTAGTCTTCATTTATTGTTAATAAAGAAGATGAGTTCACGATCATTCTACTGTAAAGCAGCATTGACAGGGTGAAATAGCCGATTGTGGGGATCAGATGGCCGTCAACGAATCTGCATTTTGTGAGTATGTCGAAGAGATAACATGAAAATTAACTGACGCAAAGTACAAATTGCAAGTGCAAATGTGTTCCATTAGAGGAGGAATTATATCTCGAATAAATTTTACTCTATAGTCCACGTTTCAGACGGAAAACATACAAAGTTCGTAGAATGCAAACAAATTGGTTGTATTCTTATTTATTAGACCTCAACCATGAGAAACAGAGGTGCTGCGTGAAACTAAAACTGGGCACAGAGCAATGTCACTGTTACACTAAGATGATAAAAGTCACGGGATGGAGATATGGAAGAAATATGGCCGTAGTATCATGCACACAAGGTATAAAATGGCAGTGCGTTGGCCACCCTGTCATTAGTACACGGGTGATTCATGTGAAACGGTTTCCGACCGATTGCGTTGAAGAACATTCTGGACGTTTTGTGTGAATGATTTGGCCGACCAGATGACCCGACATGAATACCATTGAATATTTATGGAACATAATCGAGGAGTCAGTTTGCGTACAAAATCCTTCACCGGCAACACTTTCGCCATTATGGGTGGCTCCAGAGGCAACAGGGTTCAATACTTCTGCGTGGGATTTCCAGTGGCTTGTTCAGTCCACGCTACGGTAAGATGCTGCACTGTGTCGGGCAAAAGGAGATCCCAAACGATATTATGAGGTACGCCACGACTTGTATCACCTCAGTGTATCTCTGCGACAAAAAAGGGCCCTATTTCAATATTCATTTGATCAGGGAAATTTGCTTTTATGTGCTAATAGCGACTTTGTAGATTACTATTCATTCCCGTAATTTAATAATTAACCATCATTCAGAGATAGCACTTCATCCTCATGTCATTCTTTCTGGTGCTGTCGCTACAGATTTGATAGCACATCGGAAGTATGTATACGTCAACAAAATTGTTTGACTTTTCTGAACAGATACCACATTTTGTAATGAATTTACAGAAGTATTCGAAAATATGTATGTAAATGTATGTCTGAAGAGATCACTGTTCACGCCTAACCGATCAGTCGTTATATTGGCATATGTAACTTGCCTCCGTCATTTTGTCAGGTCGGAAATTTTGTGACGTTTCTACTTTGATTTGAGAATGGTCAGAAACCCAAAATCATGATTGTGGGGAGCACGTGAGTAACAATTTAATGGCCGGAAATGGTTTTAAAAACGGTCACCTATGTGACGGGAATGCCACGAGTTCGCAATTCTGTTCGCCAACATGCGTATTCGATCTCTTTTTCTGAGCGGGTCAAGTCCACTTGTACGCCGTAATAGTCTCAAGTGTCGAGTGTCAGATTCACGAGTCGGGTTAACGGGCACACGGAAGCAACGAATTTAGAGGTGATGTCACAGAACCCGCTGGCGAGTTTAAGGCGAGTATACGCAGCTCATTTCTGATCTCTACTAAGGGGATCTGTAGCTGCGCTGCTCAAAATTCCACAGAATAGTAACAGAATCCCTCGCTGTGCCAATATTAATGCAGCGGCTGGTTTGAACAGCCGTAACCAGTGCCCCAAAACACTAGCGCCATAGCCCACAAGTCCAGTTAATACTAACCCGCGGTACGGGGTAATTACATGCAGTATAATTACATTCGCAGGCACACGAAGCCTTCTTTGTTCCATATAATTAATTTTATTCATTACATCAATCCATTTACTTACTAGAATTTCTATGACGGTATGGCTTTGAATTAACTCCTACTTATTTTGAGCGATGGAGCGTTAGTAAGACTTCCTGAAACAAGGGGAGTGGACAGTGCTATAAGCCCACCATTTGAAAATATTGTCATCTGGTCAGCTAAATTATTTTTTAATTTTTGAATATGTATTTATTGTTTATAAAGAGTTCTTCTACCAGATTAAATAAAAGTTGACAATTTTTCAATTCAACTTATCCCAGAAACCTAAATCTTAGTAGTCGATATCACATTCCCCAATCAACGTAGTGTTCATTATCTTTATGTTCAGGGCCATACTCATACGACAGCATCCCTTCAGAATGTATGTTGTGAGCAAAAGTCAACAACATTTAACGGACTCGGTATTTTTTAAAAAAAATTATGGTGAGCATAAAGCACCCTCACCCTTCTCCCCTCAGAATTACACATTACTGGAAGTGCGTTGTTATTGCTAACAGTGAGCTAAAAAGGTTTCCAGGTTCTGGACCCTACTTACTAATAAATGTCTCTTTAAGAGTATATGATTAATATAAACTCACAACTATTACAAAAATTGTTTTCTTTCGCCTTTTAAGGGTGTATGTAAGGTATCTACACCTGTTATCTAGGAGTCTCTTTGATTAGTAATCAACACATTCTCAGTCCCGGGTTAGAACCCCACCACCGCTTAAATTCTGAATAAATTTAACCAGCTTTAGTGGCCGAAGACTTCCTACATAAGAAGTTACACCTATTCGGCCAAAGGCCTTGCCAAACAGGGCGGACCACCGAACCGAATTTCTCCGGCACCACCTTGCCTTGGGGTGGGAAACTGCTCCTAAAGGCGGAAGGACCAGCAGTGATCAAAGGCATGAGGAATCTGGATGCAATTTAAACCACTGCGCTAAAGAAACTTCATGTCTATCCACAGGAGATATGGGCTGTAATTGAAAAAGTGTCATGATGATCTCCCCATTGGCTAAAGATTTCATTCCAGCTCCATTCGAATTTGCAGGAGGAACTGCCAAGTGAGAGCAGATTATGAAAACAAAACATTGAATAGCCAACTCAAAGAGTTGGGGCGTGCAATGTCACAAGTGTGAACTCCGTAGGGAAGGCAGACAATTGGGAAAGAGAAATTCAAAACCTCAGTTTAGATACAATGGCGGTCAGTGAGCTGAAATGGAAAGAAGACAAGGTTACCGGTCATATGAATATAGGGTAATATCAATAGCAGCACAAAATGGTATAAAAGGACAAGGATTCATTATGAATAGGAAAGAGTAGCCCATAGTGTGTTACTGTGAACAGTTCAGTGAAAGGCTGCTCTCATCAGAATCGACAGCAAACCAACACCGACATCGATAGATCATGCCCACACAATGTGATCAAAAGTATCCGGATACCCGAAAAACATACCTTTTTCTCATTAGTTGCATTGTGCTGCCACCTACTGCCAGGTACTCCATATGAGTGACCTCAGTTGTCATTAGAGATAGTGAGAGAGCAGAATGAGGAGCTCCGCGGAACTCACGGACCTCGAACGTGGTCAGATCATTGGTTGTCACTTGTGTCATAGGTCGGAGATTTCCACACTCCTAAACATCCCTAGGTTCATTATTTCCGATGTGATAGTGAAGTGGAAACGTGAAGGGACACGTACAGCACAAAAGCGTACAGGCCGACCTCGTCTGTTGACTGACAGACATCGCCGACAGTTGAAGAGGGTCGTAATGTGTAATAATCAGACAGCTATCCACTCCATCACACAGGAATTCAAAACCCATCAGGATACACTGCAAGTACAATAGCAGTTAGGCGGGAGTTGAGAAAACTTGGGTTTCATGGTCTAGCGGCTGCTCAGAAGCCACAATTCACACCTGTAATGCCAAACGACGCCTCGCTTAGTGTAAGGAGCGTAAACCTTGGACGATTGAACAGTGGAAAAAAGTTGTGTGGAGTGACGAATTACGGTACACAATGCGACGATCAGATGGCAAGGTGTGCGTAGGACGAATGCCGGTGAACGTCATCTGTCAGAATGTGTAGTGCCAACAGTAAAATTCCATGGAGGGGGCTTGCACCTCTTGTTTCGCGTGGCACTATCATACTACAGGCCTACATTGATGTTTTAAGCACCTTCTTGCCTCCCACTGTTGAAGAGCAATTCGGGGATGGCGATTGCACCTTTCAACACGATTGAGCACCTGTTCATAATGAACGGTCTGTGGCGGAGTGGTTACACGACAATAAGATCCCTGTAATGGACTGGCCTGCACAGCGTCCTGACCTGAATCCTATAGAAAACTTTTGGGATGTTTTGTAACGCCGACGTCGTACCAGGCCTCACCGATCGACATCGGTACCTCTCCTCAGTGCATCTGTCCGTGAGGAATGGACTACCATTCCCCAAAAAACCTTCTAGCACCTTATTGAACGTATGCCTGCGATTGTGGAAGCTGTCATCAAGGCTAAGGATGGGCCAACACAGTTCTGAACTCCAAGATTACCGATGGAGGGCGCCACGAACTTGTAAATCATTTTCAGCCAGGTTTCCAGATACTTTTGAACACATAGCGTACATGCCGTCGTCGATAGCTGAAGACGGAGAGATAGGAAAAGTATATGAGGACACTGACAACAATAGTTCAGGCACACATACCGACATCGTAAGCTGAAGATCAAGACAAAGAGAAACTATGTGAGGCTGCTGAACAGGTAATTAGTAAATAAATATAGATGACAATCTAATAATCGTGGGGGACTGGAATGCAGTTTTAGGGGAAAGAGGGAAGGGTTACAGGAGAATATTGGCTTGGTAGTAGAAATGAAAGAGAAGAGAGACAAACTGAAGTTTGCAATAAATTTTAGCTAATAATAGCGAATATGCTGTTCAAGAATCACAAGGGGAAGAGGTATAACTGGAAAAGGCCGGCAGGTAGGAGAATTTTCAAGTTTCTTTTTTTTTTGGTCATCTGTCTACTGACTGGTTTGATGCGGTCCGCCACGAATTCCTTTCCTGTGCTAACCTCTTCATCTCAGAGTAGCACTTGCAACCTACGTCCTCAATTATTTGCTTGACGTATTCCAATCTCTGTCTTCCTCTACAGTTTCTGCCCTCTACAGCTCCCTCTAGTACCATGGAAGTCATTCCCTAATGTCTTAGCAGATCTCCTATCATTCTGTCCCTTCTCCTTATCAGTGTTTTCCACATATTCCTTTCCTCTCCGATTCTGCGTAGAACCTCCTCAATCCTTACCTTATCAGTCCACCTAATTTTCAACATTCGTCTATAGCACCACATCTCAAATGCTTCGATTCTCTTCTGTTCCGGTTTTCCCACAGTCCATGTTTCACTACCATACAAGGCTAGACTCCAGACGTACATCCTCATAATTTTCTTCCTCAAATTAAGGCCGGTATTTGATATTAGTAGACTTCTCTTGGCCAGAAATGCCTTTTTTGCCATAGCGAGTCTGTTGTTGATGTCCTCCTTGCTCCGTCCGTCATTGGTTATTTTACTGCGTAGGTAACACAATTCCTTAACTTCATTGACTTCGTGACCATTAATCCTGATGTTAAGTTTCTCGCTGTTCTCACTTATAGTACTTCTCATTACCTTCGTCTTTCTCCGATTAACTCTCAAACCATACTGTGTACTCATTAGACTGTTCATTCCGTTCAGCAGATCATTTAATGCTTCTTCGCTTTCACTCAGGATAGCAATGTCATCAACGAATCATATCATTGATATCCTTTCACGTTGTATTTTAATTCCACTCCTGAACCTTTCTTTTATATCCATCATGGTCCAGATTGAAGACTAGGGGCGAAAGGCTACAGCCTTGTCTTACACCCCTCTTAATACGAGCACTTCGTTCTTGATCGTCCACTCTTATTATTCCCTCTTGGTTGTTGTACATATTGTATATAACCCGTCTCTCCCTATAGCTTACCCCTACTTTTTTCAGAATCTCGAACAGCTTGCACCATTTTATATTGTCGAACGCTTTTTCCAGGTCGACAAATCCTATGAAATTGTCTTGATTTTTCTTTAGCCTTGCTTCCATTATTAGCCGTGACGTCAGACTTGCCTCTCTCGACCCTTTACTTTTCCTAAAGCCAAACTGATATTCACCTAGCGCATTCTCAATTTTCTTTTCCATTCTTCTGTATATTATTCTTGTAAGCAGCTTCGATGCATGAGCAGTTAAGCTGATTGTGCGATAATTCTTACACTTGACAGCTCTTTCCGTCTTCGGAATTGTGTGCATGATGCTTTTCCGAAAGCCAGATGGTATATCGCCAGACTCATATATTCTACACACCAACGTGAATAGTCGTTTTGTTGCCACTTCCGCCAATGATTTTAGAAATTCTGATGGAATGTTATCTATCCTCTTGCCTTATTTGACCGTAAGTCCTCCAAAGCTCTTTTAAATTCCGATTCTAATACTGGATCCCCTATCTCTTCTAAATCGACTCCTGTTTCTTCTTCTATCACATCAGACAAATCTTCACCCTCATAGAGACTTTCAATGTATTCTTTACACCTATCTGCTCTCTCCTCTGCATTTAGCAGCGGAATTCCCGTTGCACTCTTAATGTTACTACCGTTGCTTTCAGTGTCACCAAATGTTGTTTTGACTTTCCTGTATGCTGAGTCTGTCCTTCCGACAATCATATCTTTTTCGATGTCTTCACATTTTTCCTGCAGCCATTTCGTCTTAGCTTCCCTGCACTTCCTATTTATTTCATTCCTCAGCGACTTGTATTTCTGTATTCCTGATTTTCCCGGAACATGTTTGTACATCCTCCTTTCATCAATCAACTGAAGTATTTCTTCTGTTACCCATGGTGTCTTCGCAGCTACCTTCTTTGTACCTAAGTTTTCCTTCCCAACTTCTGTCATGGGCCGTTTTAGAGATGTCCATTCCTCTTCAAATGTACTGTCTACTGCGCTATTCCTTATTGCTGTATCTATAGCGTTAGAGAACTTCAAACGTATCTCGTCATTCCTTAGTACTTCCGTATCCCACTTCTTTGCGTATTGATTCTTTAGTGTCTTGAACTTCAGCCTACTCTTCATCACTACTATATTGTGATCTGAGTCTATATCTGCTCCTGGGTACGCCTTACAATCCAGTATCTGATTTCGGAATCTCTGTCTGACCATGATGTAATCTAATTGAAATCTTCCCGTATCTCCAGGCCTTTTCAAAGTATACCTCCTCCTCTTGCGATTCTTGAACAGGGTATTCGCTATTACTAGCTGAAACGTGTTACAGAACTCAATTAGTCTTTCTCCTCTTTCATTACTTGTCCCAAGCCCATATTCTCCTGTAACCTTTTCTTCTACTCCTTCACCTACAACTGCATTTCAGTCGCCCATGACTATTAGATTTTCGTCCCCCTTTACATACTGCAGTACCCTTTTAATATCCTCATGCACTTTCTGTATTTTCCAGTTAGATTAGATTATGGTCAGCAGAGATTCCTAAATCAGACACTGATTTGTATGGCACGAGTCGATATAGACTCAGAACAAAATTTAGCAGCGATGAAGAGTAGGCTGAAGTTTATGAGTCTAGTCAGAAAGAAAGAATACGCAAAGAAGTGTCTTACGGAAGTATTAAGAAATGAAGATGTACACTTGAAGTTCTCTAAGCTACTGCGGAAAGGAATAGCTCACTAACCCGTTCAGTTAGAGAGGAACAGACACGTCTGCAAAATACAGACAAAAGTTGGAAAGAAAAGCATAGGTGCCAATCATGTAACTGCGAGGATACCGTGGGTAACAGAAGAAATCCTTCAGTTGATCGATGAAAGTAGGAAGTATGAAAATGTTCAGAAAATTCAATAATACAGAAATACAGGTCCCTTAGGAATGAATTAAATAGGAAGTTCAAGCAAACTATCGCGAAACGGCTGCATGAAGAATGTGAAGAAATCTAAAAACAAATGATTGCCGGGAGAACTATTCCAGCATATATAAAATGTCAAAACAGCCTTCGATGGAAAGAAATGCAGTTGTGGTAACATTTAGAGTGAAACAGCAATTCCACTATTAATGGAGAGGACAGAGCGGATATATGGAAAGAGTACGGTGAAGGCTTCTGTGACAGGAAAGACTGGTCTTACGTGACAGAAGAAAAAAGGAGTCCATATAGAGGAGATAGGGAATCCAGTATTAAAATCAGGATTTAGAAGAGCTTTGGTAGTTTTAAGATCAAATGAAGCGAAAGTTGTAAATAATATTCCATCAGAATTCTTAAAATCGTTGGGAGATGTGGCAACAAAACGGCTAATCAGGTTGGTGTGCAGAAAGTATGAGTCTGGCGATATACCATACGACTTTCGGAAGAATATCAAAAACAAAATTCCGAAGACTGCAAGAGCTAACCAGGGAGACACTCATCGTAGAATCAGCATAGCAGCTCACGGAACCCAAGTTTCTGACTGGAAAAAAAATGCAGAAGAATGGAAAAGGAAATTGAGGATCCATTGTTGACTATCAGTTAGCCTTTAGGAAACATGAAACAAGACTAAAGAGAGATCAAGAAACATTCGCAACCTTTGTTTTCTTGGAAATACTGTCGACAGGATCAAATGATACAAGGTTTTCGAAGTTCTGAAGCAAATGGGCATAATCAACAGGGAGAAACTGATAGTATGCAACATGTAGAAGAACCAAAAGACAGTAATCAAAAAGGAATATCTAAAACGTTCTCGAATTGAAAAGGATTTAAGATTGGAAGTTCTTTCACCCTTATTGTCAATCTGTACATCGATGAATCAACGATGCAAATAAAAGAAAGATTTGAATTAAAATTTAAGGTAAAAGGATATCAGTGATAAGATTCGCTGATGACATTGATACCCTCAGTAAAAGTGAATAATAATTAAAGCATCTTTTGAATGTAATGAACTGTCTATGGACTGAATGTAGATAGAAGAAAGATCAAAGTAATGAGAAGTAGCAGAAATGAGAACAGCGGGAAGTTTAACATAAGGATTAATGGTCACGAGGCACGTGAAGTTAAGGAATTCTTCTTCCTAGTGAAGATCATAACCCATGTCGGACGTATCAGCGAGGAGATAAAAAGGAGACTAACACTTGCCACCCAAGTCAACTAATAACAACGTAAGCCTTAATTTGAGGAAGATGTTCCTGAGAATGAACGTTTGGAACACGGTGTTGTATGAAACATAGTCTGTGAGAGAACTGGAATAGAAGAGTTTCGAAGCATTTGAGATATGGTGCTGCAAAAAACTGTGAAAAACTAAGGTGACTGATAAGGTAACGAATGAAGAGAATCGGCGAGAAAAGGCAAGATTCCAAGGATTTTGTCACATTTACTTTCTAGCGAATCACAACTGTTGGCACGCACTAAAAGTTACCAAGCACCCATTCCAAACAATTCCTGCTTGTTTTGTAATGTATCGAGAAGTGTTTCTAATCAGGAACTCTTTTGAGCGAGGTCGCAAAAGGCCAGTTAGACGTCCCATATATCGTCTACCATGCATTCACAATATGGGCTGCTAAAGGCAATAGAGAGCGGAACTGGAGGAATACAGTGGTGAGCGCAGCATGAGGCTATGTAGCGTACTTGTACTATTTTGTCGACGAGTAACGCATAACAGTATAACAATACTAGTCGTGTTTGCAATGATAAAACAAACACTGCGTTATTTCTGCAACAAAAGTTACCGAAGCCGACATTTCGTCAGAAATGAACTCAAGGAACTTCACAGAGTGAGAAAGAAGTGGCAGATGAAATAGTAGCATGCGGACAATGTTCATTAGGAGTAAAATGGTGTCAATACGTGTTTAACAAGTAAAAGTGATACTGAAACAAATGACAGGTCATGTAGACAATCATGCTTGTCAAACAAGGAGCCACAAACCCCGTCTCCAGTTAAAAAAATAGTTGTCCACAGTTGTCCAAAGAGTGGTACTAAACATAATAACGTACATGGACGATCGTCCGCAACACAGAGAAAAAAAGAATTGATTGAGTCCGCAGTAACATAACCATTTGATGCATAAGAAAAAGTGCAGATATTCAGTGGAGGCCCAATTTTTACAGAAACTTGCGTTTATATGTTTCAAGGACGCTAGATACAATTTCCAGAATGTGCGTGATATGACCTACTACGTTATGCACAACAAATTGCACGCGAGATAGATTACAGTGATATCAAGGGCAGCAGTGGATGGTTGTATAACTTGAAACAGTGCTACAGAATTGGAAGGCCTAAGATAACGATATTTCAAACAAAGCATCAACTTTAGGATGCTCAGCAAACTGTAGAATCTACTTGAAATCCAGCATAGTTTGCAAATACACTCCTGGAAATTGAAATAAGAACACCTTGAATTCATTGTCCCAGGAAGGGGAAACTTTATTGAGACATTCCTGGGGTCAGATACATCACATGATCACACTGACAGAACCACAGGCACATAGACACAGGCAACAGAGCATGCACAATGTCGGCACTAGTACAGTGTATATCCACCTTTCGCAGCAATGCAGGCTGCTATTCTCCCATGGAGACGATCGTAGAGATGCTGGATGTAGTCCTGTGGAACGGCTTGCCATGCCATTTCCACCTGGCGCCTCAGTTGGACCAGCGTTCGTGCTGGACGTGCAGACCGCATGAGACGACGCTTCATCCAGTCCCAAACATGCTCAATGGGGGACAGATCCGGCGATCTTGCTGGCCAGGGTAGTTGACTTACACCTTCTAGAGCACGTTGGGTGGCACGGGATACATGCGGACGTGCATTGTCCTGCTGGAACAGCAAGTTCCCTTGCCGGTCTACGAATGGTAGAACGATGGGTTCGATGACGGTTTGGATGTACCGTGCACTATTCAGTGTCCCCTCGACGATCACCAGTGGTGTACGGCCAGTGTAGGAGATCGCTCCCCACACCATGATGCCGGGTGTTGGCCCTGTGTGCCTCGGTCGTATGCAGTCCTGATTGTGGCGCTCACCTGCACGGCGCCAAACACGCATACGACCATCATTGGCACCAAGGCAGAAGCGACTCTCATCGCTGAAGACGACACGTCTCCATTCGTCCCTCCATTCACGCCTGTCGCGACACCACTGGAGGCGGGCTGCACGATGTTGGGGCGTGAGCGGAAGACGGCCTAACGGTGTGCGGGACCGTAGCCCAATTTCATGGAGACGGTTGCGAATGGTCCTCGCCGATACCCCAGGAGCAACAGTGTCCCTAATTTGCTGGGAAGTGGCGGTGCGGTCCCCTACGGCACTGCGTAGGATCCTACGGTCTTGGCGTGCATCCGTGCGTCGCTGCAGTCCGGTCCCAGGTCGACGGGCACGTGCCTCACGCCCCACGTGTTGAGCAATTCGGCGGTACGCGCACCTGGCCTCCCGCATGCACACTATACGCCCTCGCTCAAAGTCCGTCAACTGCACATACGGTTCACGTCCACGCTGTCGCGGCATGCTACCAGTGTTAAAGACTGCGATGGAGCTCCGTATGCCACGGCAAACTGGCTGACACTGACGGCGGCGGTGCACAAATGCTGCGCAGCTAGCGCCATTCGACGGCCAACACCGCGGTTCCTGGTGTGTCCGCTGTGCCGTGCGTGTGATCATTGCTTGTACAGCCCTCTCGCAGTGTCCGGAGCAAGTATGGTGGGTCTGACACACCGGTGTCAATGTGTTCTTTTTTCCATTTCCAGGAGTGTATGAAGGATTTAGAGTTCGAACTTGATAGTGCGAACATTTTTGGTCACAGTGAAGCACCATTTCTCATTCGGTGTTCATAGTGCAAGTTGATGGTTTTATTTGGACTTTTCTCGAAAGTCGACGATGTCCATTTTGTGAAATTTAATACGTACATACCACAGAAGGTTGATCTCTCCACCTTCTAGACACTCATTTTTCATCGCCCTCTTGATGCACGTGTTGAATCATTTTCTGCTTATACTTTTCCTGTCATAGTTGTTCACACAGCACTTTTAAAAGAGCCTTACTAAAGAGTGAACTTGTGATCTTGCACTGAAGGGTTCCTTTGTCAGTAAACGATCCAGAATTTGGGATCACAAACAGAGCTCTGCGGGCATCCTATCGTAATACGTTAGGTAGCTGATTGATAATGCCACATATCGTTCTTGGCAGAAATCCAGTAGGTAGTTACATAAAATTCTGGGCTGACAGTTTCACACATCTGTTAAGGAATGAAACATACAGTAAGTTTCCAGAATGAAGTTTTCACTCTGCAGCGGAGTTTCATACAGTAAGTTATCTAATGCTACAGATTTGTCTGTCATTAAGCCTATTACATACCCTGTGTCGGCAACGTGAACTATTTTTCACGTTATTATCTTCATCGTTTTGATACAGCAGCTACTGTTTGTCGTGCGGGTGTTGCTAAGAGGCAGCAGAAAGCCGCAACAGTCGTATCGAAACAGAACCTCGGAAGATCCTTCGTTAGCAGGAACCTTTTCCCCTTTTGAGACATCGGTCTTCTGACTGGTTTGATGCGGACCGCCACGAAATGCTCTCCAGTGCCAACGTTTTCATCTCATAGTTACAATTGCACCATACGTCATCAATTGTTGGCTAATGTTCTGGACGTATTCCAGTCTCTATCTCCCTCTACAGATTTACCCTCTTCAGATCCCTCTAGCACCATGGAAGTAATCCCCTGAAGCCTTGACAGATGTCCTACCATCGTGTCCGTTTTTCTTTACAGTGTTTTCCATGTGTTCCTTTTCTCCCCGATTCCGCAGAGAACCTCCTCATTCCCTACCTTATCAGTCCATCTAATTTTCAACATCCTTCTGTAGCACCACATCTCACAGGCTTTGATTCTCTTATCTTCGGGTTTTCCCAAAGTCTATGTCTCATTGTCATACAATGCTGTTCTCCAAACGTACATTCTCGGTAATTTCTTCTACAACATAAGACGTATGTTCGATACCAGCAGAGTTCTCTGGGCTTGGAATGCCTTGGAATTCACTTTTCCCCAGTGCTAGTCTGTGTGTTATTTCCTCCATGTTCTGTAAGTCATGTGTTAGTTTGCGGCCTACGTAGCATTATTCCTTAACTTCGTCATATAGGCTCACCGACAGGGACGAAAGACTACATCCTTGTGTTACACAATTTTTAATCCGACCACCTAGTACTTGGTCTTCCAGTCTTATTGTTCCCTCTCGGTTCTTGTACATATTGTGAATTATCCCCCTTTCTCTACAGCTTATCCATATTTTTCTCTGAATTTCGAGCATCTTACAGCATTTTACCTATTCGAACATTTTTCCGGGTCGAAAAATGGCTCTTTATTTTTCTTGAGTCATACTTCCATTAAAAACCGCGATGTTAGAATTGCCTCTGTGGTGCCTTTACCTTTCCAAAGTTCAATGTGGTCATCATTTAACATATCCTCAATTCTCTTTTCCACTCTTCTTTACGTTATTATTTTCGGAAACTTGGGGGCATGAGCCCTGAATCTCATTGTGATAATTCTCGAACTTGTCGGCTCTTGCAATCTTCGCCATTGTGTAGGTATTTTTTTTCCCCGGAAGTCAGATGGTATACTGCCAGATTAACATTCCTACACTGCAACATGAATAGTCATTTTCTTCCCATTTCTCCCAATGATTAGAAACTCTGATGGAATATTGTCTAACCCTTGTGCCTTATTTGATCTTAAGTCTTCCGAAACTCTGTTAAATTCTGATTCTAATACTACATCCGTTATTTCTAGCCTGTTGACTCTTGTTTCTTATGCTAATACGTCCTCAGACAACTATTCCACCTCATAAATGTCTTCAATGTGCTCTTTCCACCTATCCGCTCTCTCCTATGCATTTAACAGTGGAATTCCGATTGAACTCTTGCTTTTAATTCACCTACGGTTATTACGACTTTCCTGTACGCTGAATTCGTCCTTCCGACAACAACTTCTTTTTCGATATCTCACATCTTTCATGCAGCCTTTGTGTCTTAGATTCTCTGCACTTCCTATTTATTTCGCTACAAAGTGACTTCTAGTTCTACATTCTTGAATTTCCGTGAACATTTTTGTACTTCCTTCTTTCACTGATCAGCTGAGGTATTTCAACTGTTATCCATGGTTTCGTCGCAGTTTCCTTCCTAGTACCTACGATATTCTTTCCTTCTTCTGTGATTGCCTTATCTGGAGATGTCCATTCCCCTTCAACTGAATTGCCTACTGAGCTATTCATTATCGTATTATCTATGGCCCTCAAGCTTATCTCTTCATTCCTTAATACTTCCGTAACCCACTTCCTAATGCACTGATTCCTCGTGATTTGTCTCTTAACTTCAGCTTATTCTTCATCGCTACCAAATCGTGATCTGAGTCCATATCTGCTCCTTGGTACGTCTTACAGTCCAATATCTGTTTTCAGAATTTCTGCCGAAAATAATCTATCCTAACTGAAGTCCTGCCGTATCTCCCGGCTGTTCCCAAGTAAACGCCTTCCTCTGCTGACCTTGAACAGAGTGTTTTCTTTTACTAACTGATATT
The DNA here is from genome assembly GCF_021461385.2 of Schistocerca piceifrons. Taxonomy (NCBI): domain Eukaryota; kingdom Metazoa; phylum Arthropoda; class Insecta; order Orthoptera; family Acrididae; genus Schistocerca; species Schistocerca piceifrons. The sequence goes on along the minus strand of NC_060142.1, from coordinate 197,099,909 downwards.
TATTGCAGAACTCAATTAGTCTTTCTCCTCTACCGTTCCTATTACGAAGCCCGTATTCCCCAGTAAACCTTCCTGTTGCTCTCTCCCATACAAACGCATTCCAGTCCACCCTGACTATCAGATTTTCATCTCCATTTATTTACTGAATTACCCGTTGAGTATTCCCATATACTTTCCTTACCTGCTTATCCTTCGCTGGGGAAGTTGGCATGTTTATATGAACTATGGCTGTTGTTTCGGTCTGCTGTCGATTCTGATGAGAACAACTCTATCGCTGAACTCTTCACAGCAACCCACTCTCTACGCTACATTCAAATGGTTGAAATGGCTCTGAGCACTATGGGACCTAACATCAGAGGTCAGCAGTCCTCTATAACTTAGAACTACTTAAAACTAACTAACCTAAGGACACACACACATTCATGCCCGAGGCAGGATTCGAATCTGCGACCGTTGCGGTCGCGCGGTTCCAGACTGAAGCGCATAGAACCGCTCGGCCACACCGGACGGCTGTGCTACACTCCTTCATAATGATTCCTACTCTCATTATACCATTTCCTACACTTGTCGATATTACCCTGTACTCATGTCACCAGAAATCCTTGTCTTCCTTCCATTTCACTTCACTGATGTCCATTATTTTTAGACTGAGTCTTAGCATTTTCCTTTTCATGTTTTCTACCTTCCCTAACATTTTAAAGCTTCTGACGTTCCACTCCCCGACTCATAGAATGTTAACATTTATTTGGTTTTTCAGTCTTTGCCTGGTCAGCTTCCCCTTGACAGTCGCCTCCCTGTGATTCATATGGAGGACTATTCCGGAATCATTTGTCAATGACCTTTACAACTACGTGTCACATGTCCTGTTAATTCACAATGTGTATCGTTAATACACTGGTTTCTATTGTCTTCTGCATCTTCTTGCCTTTGGTTCCTACTGATTCTTCCGCCTTTAGGAACAGTTGCCCACCCCAAGTTCGAGACAGTACCCTGAACTTTTACCCGCTCCTCTGCCCCCTTCGACAAGGCCTTTGGGAGAATGAGGGTGACCTTTTATGCCGGAAGTCTTCGGCCACCATTGCTGATGATTTTTATTTGAAATATAAGCGGTGTCCGGGTTCTAACTCGGGACCGATGGCGTTTTAATTACTAATCAAGGACGCTACCCCTGGACCAAGGGTGCACCCAAGTGACAGTATAATCCTTAGTTTGGGGGCAAACCACATAGTTGACTGCTAAATCCAATGTCTGCTTTAGCCTTCGGGGTTTCTAGGCGAACGGCGGAAGATGGCTAGCGGTGCTGAGGGTTTTCCGCTCCTGTAAGCTTAGATGGTGGACCTGATACGATCTGTGCCATTGAAAACAAAGATATAAAATCAGCAATAGTAGCCCGAATGTTGATTCTTTAGCAGCATTGTGAAATAATAGAAACATTGCTTTACATCAGCTTTTATTTTTTCTTTTCTTTTCAGGAAACCTGATCATGCACAAAACAATAAATTTCACCTAAATGTTTAAGTGTCGTAAATTTTAGGAATATTGGTATTCCCGAACTGGAAACTACACGGCTTATGTGAAACATGATGACCTGTCTCGACATACTCACACGAAATGCAGCTCTGGAAAATAGTCTGTGACATTCCTTTTCGTAAGTATTATTGCGTGTCCATGAGACTGGTATTCGATACACAAGCGGATTCACTATTAATAATGTTGACAGCTAGGTACCTGAAGAAGCAAATCAGTGATAATGGTCTTTCGGAAAAATGCATAGCACATCATCCCGTCTTATTATCTGCTTACTATTAGTTTTAGGAAAGGGTAACATACCATTTATCTTCACCTCCATATGATTTAAGTCTAGGCAAGGAGAAATATAAGCAGTTGCAGACGTAAGCTCACCGGCCAAAAATTAGTTCCCCACGGAAGACATATCGCTGATGCCATGTGACACCGCCTGCTGCCTCGATAGTTAATAGTTTCAATTTGGCGAGGAAGCAAGTCGTCAAGTTTTTTTCCGGATTATTGTATTCATATGAAGACGTGAAGAAATCGGAAAAGAAATGAATATCGAGAAGTCTTAATCAGCATACAGAAAAGTCAAAATAATATTCGGTGAAATTAAAAGAATAGGTGGTAACACTAAGGTCCGGTGGGAGTTCCATTTTTAGGCGCAGAAGAGTGAGCGGGTAAGTGGGAAGAGTAAGCTGAAGCCTGTGGGAGGGAGGACTTGTCTGATGACACGGTGTGGGTGACGTAAGAGATCTAGTCTTAGAATTTATAGGATCCCTGAAAGACTGAAGGTCAAATAAGGCGGAAGGGATAGATAACATTCGACCCAAATTTCTAAACTTATAGATGGAAGTGGTAAGCAAACGACTATTCTGATTTGTGTGTAGAATTTATGAGACGGACGACGTACCATCAGACTTTCGAAATCATCCATACAATTCCAAAGAGAGCAAGGATCGCTAAGCGGGAGAACTATAGCCCAATCAGCTTAACAGCTCTAGCATACAAGGTGTTGACAAGGATAATTTACAGGAGAATGAAAAACGTAACCGACGCTAAGTTAAATTACTATCAGTTCGCCTTTATAAAGGTAAAGGTATCTGTGAACTAAGCTCTCACTTCCCGAGATACACCTACCAAGTCTCGCTTCTCGCCCTAGTTCTCCGGCAAATCTCTATGTTCTGACTGGCTCAATCCCAATATAGCATATCAGCTTTCGGTATGAACCTGTATCATCCCGTGCCTTCCGCATTAAACCAGTCCCGATCTAAAATTATTTTTGAGAGAATATATAACATGCCACAAAAATACAAACGAAACGAAAGTAATCACCTTTTAAATGCCTGAATTACGGAAATACGTTTATTCCTTCCACCGCCCCATAAAGTTGCTTTTCACAGTTCATTATTTCCCCGATGTATGTGGTTTATTATCACAATGCAGACTCATGATCCCACGCTCTTATACACTGAGTTACACCTGAAAGTCTCACACGTCAGAAAGCCCAAAATTCCACACTTATTCCTTCATTCGCTCAAGTAATAAAATAATGAAACTGATATAATTTAACACAAATCATAAAGTCAATAATAATTAAAATTATTACGCAAAAACAAGTGCTTCACGGAAAATAAAAATATCTTCATTAACGTTCAGCTAATACTCATAAAATTGTCAGTAAGTCACTTATTCATTGAAGCAGTAAATTCAGTGTTTTGTTTGATTTTGTGAAAGTATGAGGCTGAAACTGCCACAACAGTTAGCTATTGACGTAACAAAATGTTGTACCATGTTCTGTCCTATCTGTTGTAAGGCGAGGGTGGAATTTAATTCGTAATAATGAATGTAATATTTCGTCGCTTCTAGGGTTGAAACTTCTTTCTTTAATTCTGAAACTGCTATGTGAAATTGAACGCAAGTGAACCAGCTTAAACTGCTGAGTGAAACTGAGCGTAATGTCTCTTTGCTTGTCTTTATCATTTCATGTCTGACCTACGGAATTATTCCTGACAAATACAACTCAAACGCAATTTGACTGCTCAAATAATTATCACAAAAGAATGGCCCAGAATTAATACATACCCTAACGGTAACCTATACATTACTTACCTCACAGAAAACCTTCATTACACGAACTACAGCGATGCAGCAAACACCAATGCAGCAAACTAAATAAAAGATTCTAATTACTATAGGTTTTAACTACTCATAGGCAAGTGGTTGGCAAAGGAAAGATTGTGTTGCAGAGCAAACAATGTATTTAGCAGTTTTACCTTAATCATGTGACAACCAGTTCAAAAATTATATAATCGTCCGTGTATCCAGTTCCAAAGATTATATAATCGTCAGCAAAATTAAGTCTCATGACGGAGACGTCCAGGCCGACCGTTCGCACTAACACTTCAACCTCTAAACTCCATCACTGCTAACTATGAACTTCCAACCTCTATTACTTCTGGCTATTCACCCCTAACAACTATTACTGCTGGCTATCCACTCCCAGCTGTCATCACTGCTGGCTATTCACTTCAAATCTGCGAGTCCGATCAGCCACAGAGTCTCTTACAGAGGCGCACAGCGCTGTCATATTAATGCAGACTAAAGCGCTACCAACACACAAACACGTAAACAGGCTACTTACAAGGTGCTGAAATGCCAGAGCCGTAGGTTGACTCATGCGAAAACCATTTGTCCCAATTAGGCTACATACGCCTCTTCCCGTGTATGGAGCTAGATCTGTGTGGACATGGAGAACAATCGGCTATCGGCAAGCATATCTGCAGAGGAGGAGGTAGAAGCTTATGGACGCTCAACGCCGAGGTTCTCAGCACCATCGTAGCATCAGTAGCCCATACAATATCAAATAGAACTCATTATTCGTCAGTACATCAGTATATCACTTCTTCCCACATTAATTCTTCCGGACGATTCGCTTGAACTTCAGTGTACTCCTCATCATTAGTGAATTGAGATCTGTGTCAATATCTTCCCATGGGTATGCCTTACAATCCAATATCTGTTCTCGGAATCTTTGCCTCATCATGGTGTAATTCAGCTGGAGTCTCTCCATTTCTCCAGGCATTTTCCAAGTATACCTCCTGCTTGTATGATTTTTGAACAGTGTATTCCATACAAGTAACTAAAATTTTTTCGGGATTCAATTAGTCTCTTGTCTCTCTCGCTCTTACCACAAGCTTATATCCTCCCGTACCTCGTATTTCTAATCCTTCCGCTACGGCTGTATTACGGTCCTCCCATTACCACCTCCAATCGAATACTGAATTACCCGTTAAATATCAAATACGATTTTTCTGCCTCTTCATCCTCAGCGTGTATACATCAACTGATGTTGTTGACCTTAATTTAATGTCGATTCAGATGAGAACAACACGGTCACAGAACTGTCCACAGTAAATGACATTGTGTCATATCTTGCCATTGATATCGAATCTTACTCCCGTTATAGTATTTCCTGCTGTACTGATATTACACTATATCAGTCTAACCAGAATTCTTTATCTTCTTTTCTGTTTTACTTCACTAGCCCTTATTACATATAGAGCCTCTGAATCCTCCTTTAGCAGATCTTCTAGCATCCCTACCACTTTCAAACTTTTTACGTTCCACTCTCCGACTCATTGCTACGCTTTTGCTGGTTACTGAATATTTTTCTCGTGATCAACTTCTTAGCAGTCTCATCCTGAGTATATAAATGCATGACTAATCAGGACTCATTGGCCCATGGAGACATACTCATCGTACTTTTTCAGTTAAAGGCAACATGTGTAGCTACATGTCTTGCATCCTTAGTGCAGTATTTTCTGTATCTTTGTTACCCATTAACCTTCACTGATTCTTCTGACTTTTGGGAACCGTTGCCCATCCAATGCAATGGGATTTCCCGAAATTCTGTCCACGCCTCTGCCCTCTTTGACAAGACCGATGGCAGAGCGAGGGTGACTCATAATAAAGGAAGTCCTTGGCAGGCATTGCTAATGATTTTAATTTAGATTTGAGCAATGGCTCAGTTGTCATCTAGGAAACACTGCGTTTCGATTACTAAGCCAAAACGCTACCCCTAGGTCACTGTTTTGTCCACGGAAACTTAAGTTTAATCCTGTGCATAAAAATATCGTTTACATTTGACTTATCTGATATTTAATGTATTACTCGTTTTAATTTTAGGTTCTCAGCAGATGTGGGGCGAGACAGGAAGAAAGTTTTCTTCTCCTTCTTCTTCTTCTTTTTCTTATTATTATTATGATACTGAAATTGGCATAAAAGTTATAATGAAGAAATTACATATTCTTCAAAGTATGTACGGATGTAAATTTTAAATGTGAGAAATCAAATGGATTCCAAATGTTTCTTTTTAAGGTTAAAACTGAAAGTTTTTATAGTCTTTAATTTTCCCTGAAGTGATGTTTTCATTTTTTCTAGGGGTTCGATGCTTTTTTCTTTTGGTGCTGTAGTACTTTGTACGCAGAAGTCTCTCGTTTTCACTGAGTTTAAAAGGAGAGCCGATAGTTTCTTCCTGAGCTGACGCCATTTTTTTTTATTTTGTCACAGCAAGTTGTATGCACCGTGTACTGTGCGGGGGTGCAAATGAGGTAAGGACATCTCTGTTTGCTATAGTACCCAGCAATGACAATGTTTCTGACTTTCCTTGCACTATACGATTGAGTGTGGTGTCAAGGATGGTTCAAATGACTCTGAGCAGTATGCGACTTAACTTCTGAGGTTATCAGTCGTCTATAACTTAGAACTAATTAAACCTAACTAACCTAACGACATCGCACACACCAATACCCGAGGTACGATTCGAACCCGCGACCTGAGCAGTCGCTCGGCTCCAGACTGTAACGCCTAGAACAGCACGGCCACTCCGGCCGGCCGCTGTCAAGGACGTGACCACTCTTTCTCTTACAGAAATATATTTTACTCACATCTTGTCAGTAACCTCTTGTTTCTACATCTGTAGAAAATGGAATTTTCAGCCTATGTTTCTTTAAATTCGTAATGTGTATTGTGTTTATTTGATTTTGTTTCTCAGCCACTCTTCTGATGAAGCACTTCAGTATTTATTGTGTTCTGAATTATTTAATTTTGTTTCCCGAACATGAACTTATTTTCTGTGATCCAGAAATTCCTCAATAAAGTTTCATAAATTTTCTTCTCACATTCAGCTCTTGTGAGAGCATCTCCTCGTTTTAGTTTACTGAAGATCATCTTACAATTTACATATTGGTCCTGCATCATTCCTTGTCTGATGTCACAAATACATGATTCAGATTACCCACAGAGTCTACCAATCCATGATGTTGTGAAGAAATACCATCGACCCGCTTGAAGTCACGGAAGCCTATATGAGTTAATACACAAGAACATCAACCTGCCATCAAGGAGCAATGGCGGCTCTTTTGGAATGATTCTGGAATTAATAATTAAGGTATCCGAGAACCCACTCTGGATTTACCGGGCTTTCACCTGAAGAGATGCACCTGGACTAAAATAAACCGTATCAGAACGGGCCATGCAAGATGCAATGCATATAAGTTCAAGTGGGGTCTATGCGACTCACCAACCTGTGACTGTGTAGCACCAGAACAGAACGTCCGCCATATTATTGAGGAATGCTCATTAAGAAGATACGCCGGACCTGTCTCTGAGGTTGTATATGTGAAACCCTCTACTTTGGATTGGCTGTGCAATCTAGATATTGAGCTTTAAATATAGGAATGAGTTTCTAGTCAGGCTTGCCAAGCTTTTAACGTGTAGTTACTTTGTCTTGAGTGTTTGTACTTTATCCTTTTGTGCTACTGCTTGTTTCTTTAGACATGTACTATTTACAAAATGTTCAAATGTGTGTGAAATCTTGTGGGACTTAACTGCTAAAGTAATCAGTCCCTAAGTTTGCACACTACTTAACCTAAATTATCCTAAGGACAAACACACACACCCATGCCCGAGGGAGGACTCGAACCTCCACTGGGACCAGCCGCACATTCCGTGACTGCAGCGCCTCAGACCGCTACTATTTACACATTGTTTTGTTTTATACATTTCGTTTGCATATTGTTCTACTTATATAAAATATTGTCGCTGTATTACCGTACTCAAAATAATAAAACTGCAATCATGCTCAATGAAATTATCACGTTGCAGTGGAGCATGCGATAATGTATGCCGGACCGAGACCCAAACTTCAAACCTTTGATTTTCGGAAGCAAGTGCTCTACCGAGTGAGCTACCCAAGCGTGACTCACGTTGTTCTTCACAGCTTTTTTTCCGGTACCACCTGATTTCCTGCCTTCAAACCTTCACAGAAGCTCACCTACGAAACTTGCTGGATTAGAACTTCTGGAGGAAAGAATATTATGGAGACATGGCTCATCAACAGCCTGTGATATGTTTCCAGAATGAAATTTTAACCCTGCACCGGAGTTATGAGTTCACTTCAATGTAGAATTTGGACATATTGAAGAAGTTAAGCATAGATTCAGATTGCATTGTATTGTACTTAACCGGGGTCCTAGAAACGACGGAGTGGCTTCGTCCCACCGTAGCCCTCAGTGGTTTAAAATCCCACAACAGGCCACAGCAGTCCACCCACCTCATCGCCACCCCACAATGAATCCAGGGTGATTGTGCGGTTCTTGCCGCAGTGAACCCGGCCGGGGACGTCTCATACCAGACAACACCAAATGTTTGCTTGGTAGAATAATTATGGAGCACACGCACGTGTAAACGTTGATTGCGCAGCAATCGCCGACATAGTGTAGCAGAGGCGGAATAAGGGGAAACAGCCCACATTCGCCGGGGTAGGTGGAAAACTGCCTTAAAAACCATCCACAGGCTGGCCGGCACACCGGACCTCGACACGAATCCGCCCTGCGGCCCTGCGGCCGCGCGGCTAGCCTGGCTGGCTAGATTTAGATTCCTTACACACGTTTCCTTTTTATTGGAGTTCAAACATTTCCTACTACAGTGCCGGAGAGGGTACGAAAAGTCATGTGCTGATATAACACGTTTGAATCCCGAAAGAAAGGAGACTTATTTAAGATATCTGAAGTTATGCTTAACTTCTTCAACATGTCAGAACTCTTTAATGTAATAAACTCCTAACTCCACTGCGGAGTGAAAAATTTCTTGCTGGAAACATCCGCCACGCTGTGACTGAGCCATGTCTCTCCAATGATCCCTCTTCCAGAAGTGCTAGTCCTTCAAGTTTCGCAGGAGAACTTCCATGATGTTCGGAAGGTAAGACATGATGTACTGCCGAAAATAAAGTTATGAGGAGAGAACGTGAGACATACTTGGCTAGCTGAGTCGGTAGAGCACTTTCCCGGAAAACGCAAAGGTCCCGAGTTCAGGTCTCGGTCCAGCACACAGTTTTAATCGGCTAGGAAGTTTCGTATCAGATGAAAATTTCATACTAGAGTATGATAACAGTGAAGGACACGCACAAGCAGTAATAAACAACACTTAGTGGCACGACACAACTCCTTGGCCACTGCGGCATTGGTTCCGCATCTTCAGTGTTAACAAAACAGGTTTTCAAATTTTTGATAAAGGAAAAGGGAAAAAAACTATGGTGAGTGAAGAAACATGCAACTCGAAAGATACAGGTACGTTTCAATTTAGGAGTTATGAACGCAGTTACGAAATCCGCGTGACCTGACCATGGAGTCCGCTGTAGACTATCTGCAGCACTCCAAATCGATCAGTGATCTCATTGAAACGGGTAACCAGTATTCCTTGAATGAAACACAATAGATCAGAGTCGCCATACGATGAAAGTATCATGAACATATTGTTGATAAGTGGCAGGACTATTTTCTTCGCCTTTCAAATAAGTGCGCTATTATATGGGTTCTAGAGCTAAAGATCATTGTTTGGTTGGTTGATGAGGGGGAGGGGGAGGAAGGGGAGGGGTCCAAGGACCGACGACATCGGTCCATTCGGATTAGGGAATGTTGGGGAAGGAAGTTGGTAGTGCCCTTTCAAAGAAACCATCTCGGCGTTTGCCTGAAGCAAAGGTCATTGGCTCGCACATGCGCCGTCTTCCAGGATCTTCCTCTAACAGTCCACAACATTCCTCAAAGATCACAAGGATGTGGCTCTTCGGAACCTCTTGAAGCTTGAGTGACATGTCCGACACAACTTTAGAGAATCAACGACCAAACACTTGCTGCCAGCGATGGTTTGGGGGCTCTCTGTGATGCGCTACTGAAGGATTGTGGCTATGACGGCACGAAGCTTTATCGAGAGCTGCCAGTTACCGCAGCAGGCATTAGGTTCGCTCACTGAAGACGACGTATCGCCCCTACCGCGGTCAACAGAAACGCGCCGATACTTGCCGTGTAATTAGAAATGGCCACCGGCGCGGGAAGAGAGCTGCCCTTCCTCGGGCTGAACGTAGATTAATCGCTGGACGTTAACAGAGATCCGGTCCGCGGAGTTTCATCCCGCACGGCCGCACCATTAATAACAATTAAGTTGCGGAGTGTAGAGCAGCGCGTGCTATTGATCCTATCACACCGGCAGCCCGCCACCACGGCCACCCTCTATCTCGCTCGCAACATCCATTAATCTCGGCACGGGCTAAATTCGCGAAAAGGAAACGAAGGCCAGCCGCCTTGAGCTGACAGCGGGCCTCCCGTTAGAGGACCGCAGTGCGTTATCTACCTGGAGACAGCACAGTGCTGCCAATGACGTGGCGGTAATTTGTGCTCGGATAAGAGCCTTTTTTATGTCATACCGTCTACTCGTAATTCATAATCAATAAATTATTCTTACACTGTCAGTATTTTGGCGGCAGGTGGAGGAGAGCTGGTGGCGTAAAGTTCCTGATCGCAAGATTTGGCACCAGTGTCCTGGTTTAAATACCAAACCTTTCCGCAGTGTCTCATGAAGTGAGGACAAGTTGTCACTTGATGGTGATCCGACGTGATCCAAAGAGAAACTTGTCTGCTCCCCTGTTGCTATTCATGGGGTGTAAGTTATGTGACAGCAGCGGGTTTCACTCTTTCCCTTCTCTAATCATCATCATTACCCAACACAAACGTTACAATACACGACACAAACACATACACACACGCGTTACATATATGTGTTCATGTTACGTTTATGACTGTATTTCATTTGGAGAGACTGTAACATCTTTGGTCATTGTTTATTAAATGAAACCTTAGAGTATAAGTATATTTTATAGTTTATTTAATAAGCTACTGAAATCCTTCTTATTGTCTTGCACCAGAGCACTTAAAATACGTAACTTCAGTAAACTGCCCTGAAAATATTCCGCTTTAATACCTAATGTGACCCAGTAGCAACTACCAACGCAATCTCAACACTATTCAGTTAAAATATTAAGACAGGAGATGCCTTTATTGTGCAACGGGAAAGAAGGGTGAGCCTGTGCGAATGTTTCAAAGAATCCAAAACCACGATTGAATTTTGTAATTGCCTAGTATGATTTGTAGGTGTAAGTGTGTCCTGCGTTTTAGGAACATCGCGTGCATTGAGTTAATATCACTTTAAAAACCTAAGGCATATCCGCTGAAAGGGTGAGAAGCCTATCAGTCAAGTCACACATAGTCTGCAGCAGTCTCAAGCAGTCTCAAGCAGTCTCGAAGTCGCCAACATTGAATTACCTTACGGCTGTAGAAGCATACAATGAATTCAAAATATTTCTGCTGCTGGCGTTTATCCTTCTGATAAATAGTCCCACTGAAGGCAGGGTTGCTGTAATAGTGTTCTCAAATTAAATACACTCTCAATTATGAACATAAGAAACCATGTCACCAGTTAAAGAAAGGTGTATACTACGTAAATTACTGGGGTATGAAAGTAAATCGAACACACTTTAGTGAAACCACTGACTATTAATATGAAACCCAAAAAGCACTGACAAACAACAAATTTACACTTGTCGTATGACGGACTTCGTGATGTACGGTTCCACGATAAATGGCCATCTGATCATAAGAAAACTTCATTCAATCTGGAATATTCCGAGTAATATGATAATACATTGTATATCGAATACTGTATGCTAGACTCACACATGGACAACTGAAAGACCAGTAATGCTCCAAGAGTACGGTTGTCAGTCTATCTCTTTCAACACGACTGAAACTATGTCCGTAGTCCTGCAATCGTAGCGAACGAAATGCTATAACGGGGTAGAAGGACGATACACACTTCTGACGCGGTTCCTGGGATAGCTTGCAATGACGGAGATTATCTGCTGAAGATGGATACAAATGCAGTAGGAGACGACAGTTTTTGAATACAAGAACTTCTTTATTGCTGTTTATTTAAAATCATTGACCTTTAAAATTGTTAGTCTCAATGGCGAGACGAGAACACCGGAAAGCTTCACTCGCTGAATCGGCCTCTGGCACGGCGTTATAGGTTGAGGCACAGATGTGCGCTGCTGGAATGGTCGCTGCAGCCACGATGAGCAGAGAAGGCTCGATGTGGCAGCTGTTGCTGCGAATACGTGGGTGTGCGCCGCGCCCAGATGTTCAGGGCATGGAAGTTGTCCACTGCTACCTTGGTAGTGGCAGGGATGGTTGGAACTCCCGCGCCATAGTCGAGATGAGACGCTGAACTGATGAGCTGTGGCATTACACCCAGAAGCCCAGGCAGCATACTGCGGCTCGGTGCCAGGTGACAATGGAGGTGGCCATGTCATCAGTATGTTGTTGTCTAGTAGAGACCCCACATCACATTGTTGCCCAGCTGTTCGACGACGATGATGGCTGCTTAAGTCTGACTTGGGGTAAGTGTTTGCGTGCATTTGTCACGTGGAAATGTTCTTGATCAGGGGAAATAACTGTAGTCCAGCTGTTGCCATATGGCAGTCAGTCAAACCGCTGAAACTTGCTGTAGGCTGTTCCACTGTCGACATGTGGAAGTCTGACGACGCAGGAGTGGCGATATCTGTTGAGCTTAGACAGTCATTTGACATCACGTAGCTCCAGTACGCAGGACGTACAGAAATTATCGACAAAGTTTAAGTAGATTGTAAATGTGATCTGGAAAACTATGTGACTAGTAAGTGGATTAAAGGCGGAAAAAACCAGCATGGTTCAAAACGAGATTTGGAAAATGCTGAGGAAGCAGTCGCTGTTGCTCTCTCGGTTCCAAAGACAAGCAAAGACTAGTAGATATTCCTGAATCTGTGAGAAGGCATATGACCGAAGAATGCAACTATCATCTCCGTCATACCTTTGCAAAATATCCGGCAGAGAACCAGAGAAAATTCTGATCCCATGTAAAATAGCTAAGTGGGTCTATGGCTTCCATCCAGTGACTTATTGAGCAGTGTGGTATGGCAGTTGTAGAAAGCAGAACTAAAGACGAAGCTTTAAACTTCACGTTCAAGAAATCATTCCCGCTGGAGAATCGTACAGACATTTCTTCGTTTGACCATTGAATGACTCCCTTATGGCCGACATAGTAATAAGCATCCCCGGCGTGGAGAAACTACTAAAAGAATATAAATCTAATGATGCACCAGGTCCGGCTGGAATCCCAAATCGTTTCTTAAACAGTACTCTACGGCGCTGGGCCCATACATAACATTCATTTGCCACGACTCTCTTGTTCAGCGCAAAGTCCCAAGCTACTGAATAAAAGCACAAGTAACTCCTGCACATAAGAACCGATAAAGAATGGACCCACAAAAGTACAGACCAACATCGCTAACATCGGTTTGCTGCAGAATCCTTGAACACATTCTCTGTTCGAAAATAGTGAACTTTCTTTCCACTGAGAAGCTTATGTCGACAAATCAGCATGGTATTAGAAACCATCGCTCTTGCGAAACTCAGCTTGTTCTTTTGTCGCATGGTATACTGCAAACTGTGGATGAAGGACAACAAGCAGATTTCCGGAATGCATTTGACACGGTGCCCCATTGCCGGCTGTTAACGATGGTATGAGCATATCATTCACTGATATCTGAGTGGCTCGAAGATACCTTGACCTATAGAGTTCAGTATGTTCAAAATTTCGGAGCACAGCAATAACTCGACCTTTCCTTTCAGGTTTTATTAATGCAAATCTAGGTTTCGGCTACATCCTAGCCATTATCAGTGCACTATTTCACAGTTTCACAACATGTCCTAGTACGTCAGTCCCCTGTTACAGTTCATTCAAGAGTAGTCTTGAATGAAATATATCTTGAACGAAATGTGGCAGAAACCTGAACAACAGTGGACTTAACGTACTAGGACGTTTTGAATCTACGAAGTAGATTTTTGATAAGACTGGGCACTAGCCTAAATCTAGATTCGCTTTAATAAAAAAGGAAAGAATAACTCATTGCTGTGCTCCATCATTTTGAATGTCATACCATAGTCGTTGAGTGGATTCCGCATTCCTAATAGAAGGTCACTTGCCACAGTATGTTGTCCTCGCACGGAAGTGTTCGTGAGAGGCAAGGGTATCGTGACGACTGCGCCAGGGAAGTGTGATTGGGCCGATCTTATTCTCTGTGCGCTTATAAGCCAGAACATTATGATCACCTACTTCATAGCCGGTACGTCCAACTTTGGCACGGATAACAGTGGTGACGCTTCGCGGCATGGTGGCAATGAGGCCCCCATAGGTCGCTGGAGGGAGTTGGCACCACATCTGCACATGCCAGTCACCTAATTCCGGTAAATTCCGTGGAGGGGGGCCATGAACTCTGACGCAGTGTACAATCACATCCCAGATGTGTTCCATTGGGTTCAGATCTGGCGAGTTGAGGAACTAGCACATCAATTAGACCTCGCCACTGTGTTGGTTGAACTACTTCATCACACTTACGGCCTTGTGACATGGCGCATTATCTTGTGGAAAAATACCAATGCAATTGGGAAACGTGACTGCATTAAGGGGTGTCGCGGTCTGCAACCAATGTACGAAAATCCATGGCCATCACGGTGCCTAGGACGAGCTCTACTGACACGTAACTGTTCCCCAGGGCATAATGGAGCTGCCGACAGCCTGTTTCCGTCCCCCCAGTACATATGTCAAGAAGGACCATGGATTCGCACCCTGCATCGGCACTATGAAGAAGGTAGCGGATTCATCGGACCATACAACGCTCTGCCACTGCTCCAACATTCAGTTGCCGATGGTCATGTGCCCATTTCGGTCGTAGTTGCCGACTACTGTGTTAAGTCGTCGGCTTTGGAGGCCCATCGTTAGGAGTGTTCGCTGTACTTTGCGTTCAGACGCACTTGTACTTTGCCCAGCATTAAAATGTGATGTTAGTTCAGCTACAGTTCGCCGCCTGTCCTGTTTTACCAGACTGCCGATCCTACGACGTCCGAGAACTGTTACGATGGGTGGCCGCCCAAACGCACTATGTCTGGACGTGGTCTCACCTTGGTTTCACCAAGTATTCAAGGTACTCGGCACTCTTCGAACACTTGACAAGTCGTGCATTTCTGAAATGCTCGTGCAGAGACTCCGGGCTTTCAAAATCTGCCCTCTGTCAAACACAGATAGATCTCTCGCCTTCCCCATTCTACACACATACAGCACGCTCACTGTTACTACATACACGGTGAAGGTGTTATTGCTCGCCAAGCGACGCTGCTATCGCCTGGACGGGTTTTTATCGATATCAGGTCGGCAGTCATAAGGCAATATCCGTTTGTGTGCTGATGATAAAGTGGTGCACAAGAATTTGTCGTAGATCACTGATTGTAGGAGGATAGAGGGTGACTTAAACAAAATTTCTAGTAGAAGTGATGGCAACGGTTCGAAATCTAGAAAAATGTAAATTAATGTGGATGATTAAGAAAACCAAACACGTAATGTTCGGAAATAGTAATAGTAGCGGACTGCTTGACTCCGTCACGTCGTTTAAATTTCTGGGCGTAACGCTGGAAGGCGATATGAAATGGAATGGACATTTGAAGATTGTGGTAGGAAAGATGAACGGTCGACTTCGGCTTATTGGGTCAATTCGAGGAACGGGTGGTTCATCTGCAAAGGAGATCGGATGCAGGACACTAGATCGATCTATTCTTGATTACTACTCAAGTATTTGCAGTCGATTTAAAGAAGACATCGAAGCATTTAGAGCTGGGCTGCTAGATTTATTACTGGTAGGCTTGCAATGGCAAACCACCTCCGCTAAGACCTTGCCTATTAGGCGGTACGGGTCTCCCGCATCGTCCCCTACGCTCCTAGGAGTATAGGACCTCATCATCATCGGGCTCGAGCAACACTCCAGTGCCATGAAGATGCTTCGGAAACACAAATGGGGATCTCTGGAGGGAATCCGACGCTCTTTTCGAGAAACGCTATTGAGAATATATACAGAACGAGCATTTGCTACTGACTGCGGAAATATTGCGTTGCCTTCAACATACATATCTCGCAAGAAATATGAAGATAAGGTAGGAGAAATTAGCGCTCATACGGAGGCATATAGACAGCTATTTTCTCTCGTGCTATTTGCAGGTGAAACTGGAAATGAAATGACTAGCAGTGGCACGGGGTACCTTTCCCACGTACCGTAAGGTGGACTGAGGAGTATCGATGTAGATGTAGACATAAATGTACAGTTGGAGGAAATGTATACACGGTTGCGAATGTCAACCCCCTTGAGCTGTTTATTCGTACGATGACAGACCGGGACTCGAACCTGGAATCCCTGCTTTACGTGCTCGGTCGCCTTAATAGCTTCGGTCATCTGAGAGTGAATCAACACAGAACCAAAGCTCCGTATATCGTCGTTCATCTGTGTCAGCCTACACTCGTACATTGTGTACATTCCCGTCCGCGAAGGACATATTTATTGAGAGTGAAGGGCTTGGTACTGGCTAATAAATACGAAACAACAGTACCTGTATTATTAAGAAGTGCGATGCACGCACGCATTCATGTCCGAAGGAACATTGCATCGCACTTCTTAATAACACAGGTACTGCTGTTTCGTACTTTGTTGAGTCGCTGGACTGGCAGAGGCATCGACAGATGGTTGCCCATTCCCGGGTCCTGGCGCCCTCGCTTCGGTTCCAAGCACTTTTACAGTTCATACCATTAAGATTGCCTCTCAAGATGATCAAGTACTGCCACGATCTTACCATAATACTTGTAGACTGTAGCTTGGGGATAGCCGCCAGAACGTAACTTCAGTATACAGTGTCAACAAACCACCTGCAAAAAGTATAGAAAAGCAGGAAGCAGGAATTCGTCAGTAGAGCGCTGGAAACAGAAGTGCAATTTTCACGCCTTCAAGAAGGCGCATCTCGATTCTACTCTGCCGCACAGGCATCTCAGTGGTCAGCAAGCAAAGCTTCCAAAGTAACCACTAGAGACACTGCTTTACCAGCCAGAGAATGAAATACGCTTAGCAGTCGAGAACCTGGGCACAGAATGCGTTTTCAATAGTTGAGCGATTCAGCGCTCGTGTGAAGGTAAATAATTAGGTGGGTGCATTTTAATGAACGGATGTCACAGTGTAAGTCCACCAAATATAATGAAACGGTACAGTAGTTTCCGCTCTATAAGCAGCAGGTTTCGCTGCTCGCTCGCACCGGGAAATACAAACAGAGGCGGTTCCGCCGCTAATTTTATTGCACGACGAGGCCGTCCGTGGGTGCAACAGAACCCACGTGGACGGGTGGAAAGAAATGTGTCAGGCTTCATAATACGTATTTATGTGTGTCGTGTATTATGCATTTCTTACACGTGAATGTGAATCTGCACATGAACTTTCCTAATCCTCCTCACACCTTTCCGTAAAACGTGACCAAATAAGAGCTGGGGAGTAGTTCTGTAGTATAGTAGTGCCAGCCTCACTCCTAGGTAGGGGATCAGAGAGACAGTGTGGTGTCACCACCAGACACCACACTTGCTAGGTGGTAGCCTTTAAATCGGCCGCGGTCCATTAGTATACGTCGGACCCTCGTGTCGCCACTGTCAGTGATTGCAGACAGAGCGCCGCCACACGGCAGGTCTAGAGAGACTTCCTAGCACTCGCCCCAGTTGTACAGCAGACTTTGCCAGAGATGGATCAATGACAAATACGCTCTCATTTGCCGAGACGATAGTTAGCATAGCCTTCAGCTACGTCATTTGCTACGACCTAGCAAGGCGCCATTACCAGTTTATATTGAGATTGTAATTATGTATCATCAAGAGCGATGTTCTCCAATTATGGATTAAAGTTAAGTATTCCAGCCGCTACGTTCTTTTCTTCATAGTATAACTCCTTTAACTGTTCCAGACCTCACGCCAGTCTGCGTGAGATTAAACGCGTGCATTTCGGCCTCCTCTAGCAAAACGGTGTTGGCTCTTCTGCCAACACATCAGACAGCACATGAACGTAAAAGTCAAAGACGTGCCAGTGTCACAAGATTTGGGGGGGGGGGGGAGAGGTTAGTCGCGGCCAAGAGGTTCGACCATTCCCTCTATCGGGGCCCAGGAAAACCTCTAGGTGCCCGCCAAAATCTGGGAGTGTTACAGAAGACGGGTAAGTGAACAGACGCGCTCTCAGTACATGTGTCTGAATGTTCCCGCATCGAATAGTGATATCTGAATATTTGTACTAATTCTTTTATTCCCAGCTTCGGATTGTGTAAGGAAATGAATGTTCTCGTTTAATTTCGGAAATCTGACCCCCTGTGTTAATGTATCTGGTCCCCAGTTCGCCCTTTATCCTCCTCACATAGTGGATGTCCTATGTAAAATGTTGGGAGGGTTTGGTGGTATACATTTGGCCAACACAATTCCGACTTGCCCGTAGAAATGTGCGTGAAGATTAGTATATAATATACCCGAGCTATAAGTTGTAATATCTATAAACTGCAACAATTGCTGTAATCGCTGTAAAATCGACTGATAATATTTAAAATAAATAGGTAATCAATAGTCATCAATCTTTAACATACCTAAAAAATCACAAAGAAGTCAAGTTAAGGGAATTCATATAAGGTAAAAGATAGAGAATGCAGGAACCCACACATCAGCGTGTGAGCCCTCCAGCCCCTTGCCTAGTATCGTACAGAAAGGGCACGCTCTCTAGGTAGCGCTCTCAAGCTCCCCTCCCCAGTTATCCGCTGCTCATTTTTCATTCAGGGCTTGAGGACATCAACTTTCATCTGGCGTCCCTAGGCAAGGGGGTTTGACGGTAATCTTTCAATAATACTAGTAACCCCCTTAAAATGAATCCTGTGTTTGTTTTGGTGTACTGTATATGACGATCACGTGACCCTCCACCGCAATGAAGTCTATTGTATGAGATCCGTGTGGTAAGTTGAGTCGGTGTGGAGGCAAAGCAGATTGGCAGAAACGAGTTATTGTGTTCGGGCGTGCCCATGAACAAACTGTGAATGGGTTTACTTGATTTGCTGAGGTACCAACGCGGACTGCCCAACCAGTTCACAAATAATGTATGTACGTGTAGGGAAAGTAAGGAAGGTGTACCACTCCGAACCGTGTAACGCAGTGTATGAACACTGGTCGTAAAAAAATGCAAACCTACATGCACCGGAGACGAGTGTGTGACACTGTCAATGACAATCTGGAAACAGGAATTGCAGGTGTCTGTGAACTCAGGTCCATCTTTATCATTTCCCAAGTTAACATTGTAAAGTAAATTGTATTAAATGGACATAGGGAACTGGGAACGTGTCAAAGAACCATTACTGACAGCAGCAGAGAAGGCTGCGCATCTTCGATGAGTCAAACAACACAGAAGCTGGGCAGTGGCAGACTTGTGGGGCCTAGTGTCGTCTGACGAGTGGTGACTTTGCCGCCTCTCAAGTGACGCAATTCATCGACTAGGTCGAAGGCCCAGTGAGGCGTTTAATCCACAGGGGGTGGACGGCGTAGATCAAGTCGTAGATAGTTCTGTGATGTGTTGGGAATGTTTTTCCTACCATTGCTTGCCTACCGATGCTGGTTAACATGATAGTGTTATACTCTGATACTAGGTTCCTCTGTAGCTGATTGGTTTCCTTATCTGACTACACACTGCTTTATCGTCTACTCTCACAGAAATTCTCAAGTTACATGCAATATCCAAGACCAATAAATAAATTTAAAACAAAATTAAGATCAAAAATGAAGATAACAAACCTTTAGCTTTTTCATAATAATCCACAGTTCAACCTTTTGAAATTGCGAGAAGGTGTACCACTGCTTAGTGATAGTTGAAGATGACTTTTGGACAATATTAACTCTATCGCCAAAGTAAGCTTTAAGGTGCTGTTCAAACTTTCAGACTCTCAACTTTTTGTACATCGCATTAAAACAGTGTCCGTACGGAAAATCCAACTACTGATAGTAATGATTCAATCCCGGTACGATCCATAGTCCAAGTTTATTATCAACCAGTAACTCTCTTGCAGTTTCCGAATTTCACACACCGATCTCCATAGTATTATTCTTCCATGAGTGCTAGAGAAGCGAAATGTGTAGGAGAACTTCTGTGAGGCTAGAGAAGTGGCACCGAAGTTGCAAAATTGAAGATGTATGAGCGAGACGTATACGTCTCGCCCAACCGGTAGGAGAACAGCTTGCGAAACGCGAGTTTCCGGGTTCTGAATAAAGTGTTTTCTGCCAACATCGCCACGATGGATGATGTTTTGTGACCGATCGTAAAGGCCTAGCTACTTTTGTACCACAAAGTTTCAACCATGATGGTATTTCTCGCTGTAAGTTTTCTTGATCTGATAAGGAAATGAAACTTATATACGATCACTACATCGTAGTTTAACAATAATTTTATTTAAGAGTGGCTTTCCTGACTTTAACACAAAATTCACAAAATAAATATTGGTCAGTACTCAGAAAGCCGGTCTTTGCTCTTTCAGTATTCTCCTTCAACAAGAGTTGCTTAACTTGTTAGACCTTCACGACTGTTACGGTGAACGTCCTATATCAGAGATATGGATCATAATTTCTTGATTCTAATATCCTCTAAATATAGAGTCCTTCTAATCCTTGAGAGAATTCCTGTCACAGCACAAACGAAGGAGAAGGCAGCTATTCTCGGTTCAGAGTGCTATTCACATTGTGGAGTGCCGTCTTTGAACGAAACTCCAACGAATAGCTGCAGCGTAAAGCCTCCTTTGAACTCTCATTTCTGTTTGTCAGGTATGCCATAACTTCTGCCTCTAATTACGGCCCACGATATGCGGCTCGCGGTTGTGTGTCGTCCTCTGTCGCATGTGAGACTGGTTCATTAATTTGACATTCAATTCCTTGTTATGTAGCCATCAACCTCTCTAAAATACTCTCCTTCACTCTTCCAGATATTAGTCGCAGGCCACGAATATATGTGCATATTTTGTTTCGTACCTGCTGCTTATGACCATATTAACGCTTTTATAGTCTAACAGAGGAAACAGATGTAAATATGACTTTCTCGTTATCAAATGCTAACATGTGATTTTTTTAGTTTGTAGTTGCACATGCATCTAAAAGCTTCATGTGGGGTATGAGGAACGCAAACTACTTGCTACGTTACTTATTATCTAGAATGTACGTCTTCTCGTCTTCGTTCATTCGAGAACAATATTGCTAAACTCAAAGCTATGCTTATTGTTGAACACTTAACTTCCAAGCTGAGCCAGTTCTACTGCCTACACTACGAAATCCGTTCTGATTGGACTTGTTCTGGTTGGATTTGTGTTGCATTTGTATGAATTTCAGGTAGTTACACAGTAGCGCAGTGACATATTTTCCAACATTTCGCTTCCATCCTTCTTGAAGAAGAATTTTATTTTCGGGTGATTAAGAGTTTTCTTATTTCTTGATAATTCTCATATTCTTTCGTCAATGTCGAGCAGTGTCAAGCAGTTTCAGCCTAATTATGAACAGTTATGCTGCCAGATCCAGCTTGAAAGATCAGCTGATTACAAGAATGAGCACCTGGAAATGGGTCTGCAACACCGTAGCTATTCACAAAGGATAAAATGTAAGTAAATTAAGTAAAAGGGACGAAGTGTTGTTGTGACACTTTTGGTAAAAAATAAATAAAAAAGTCTTTAATCTCCACTTAGCTATCAGGATGAACTTCTCGGTACATAAATCCATGGTGGGAAGGTCCTGAGGATTGTAGACAATGTCTCGTACACGTGTCGGTAGACATCGTTCGTTAAGAACTGTTGAAAACTTTATCCTTAACGTATCCTCAGAAAAAAGTCGTGAGAGGTTCCGTCGGTGGACGTGATAGCCATGACGCTAGACCATTTTCTACCGATCCGTCTGCCCGGAAGAATTTTGGGCCCAGAACTGGCGAATCACCAACATTGACAGTCACTTTGAACATTTCGTACTTGGATTATATTGACTGTAGGCTCTTCAGAACTGTCCCTGATCTGTAATAGCTGACCACGTGTTTCAGGAAAACAAAAAACATATTGCACTCTCTCCTGTATAGATGCCATTGCGACCGTATGCAACCTGTAAAGAGAGAGAGAGAGAGAGAGAGAGAGAGAGAGAGAGAGAGAGAGAAAGAAATCGGTTCTGCGAGACCAAGTTGTGTCTTATCTTGGTTGCTCACGACTTTGTGGTCGTCGGTTGCTGTTTCAGCTTTACTGCAAATATGTTGGTGGGCTCGCTGTATATTGCAATGCATTGCAAGAATAATCGGCTGCACTCATGTAGAATGAACTTATTTTTTCGATGTTGCAGCTACACACAGCTAATGTTTTGTTGTGACGTTTTATATTACACGATAGATATACTCTACAAAATAATGTATTTAATCTTAGTTTTTTCTTTGCCTAAATCCTTTATGTTCTTTTCAGATGGTTAAAATGGAGTGTAACGTCGATAAAAAAGAGCACCTTCGACAGTGCCAAAGCCGCAGAAGCTGCTTGATAGATTTGTGAAGTGTGTAGCGATGATGCGATGTCTTAGGACAGCTCAAAATTGATTTAACCGAGTCAAAGACGGCAACTTCGACATACAAGACATGCATTATCTTCAACGAACTGCTTTATTGGAACCGGGAGAGAAATATGGGGATTTACGTCCACCAAACACAACGACTAAAGAACGTTATCCATCAATCGCGACCTGACTGGAGACGTGTCGTTCTTCTGCATCACGACAACGCGCTCTCGTCGACGTGGAAGCCGTTCAGACGCTTGGCTGCGACATGCTGCCACGTACTCCATGTTCTCCCCGTTGGACCCTTTGGATTTTTATCTGTTTGGATCGCTCTCTTATGCGCTGCGTGGTGTCTCGCTCAATAAAGACGTGGGATTAAAGGCCTGGCTGGACGAATTCTTCGAGTGGAAAACAGAGGCCTTGAAGAGGTTGGTGAACGTTTGGAAAAAGCTATAAGCAACAAAGCATACATTATTAATTGAATTTTCATTTCCTGTACAATGTTGTGGAAACCTAAACCTGAAAAGAACGCTAGAGCTAATGGGCCAATCCTTTAGTTTTAATTGGCCTTCTGACTAAAAATGGAGATTAACTCTTTGTGAACGGTTTGATTTTTGTGCCTCTATTGACCAGAATATCCATGCATTCTATTGCTATTCACTATGATCTGGATGCCGGACCCGACACTCATTCACTAATAAGTCAGTCCGACTCTCTGACGTTCTTATTGTATACTGAAGCGCCAAAGAAGCTGGTATAGGCATGTGTATTCTGATACAGTGGCATGTAAACAGGCGGTCCACAACTCCTGTATAAGACAAGTGTCTGGCGCAGTTGCTAGATCGAATACTGCTGCCACAATGGCAGGTTATGAAGATTTAAGTGAGTTTGAACGTTGTGTTTTAGTGGGCGCACCAGCGATGGCACGCAGCATCTCTGAGGTAGCGATGAAGTGAGGATTTAACCGTACGGCTATTTCACCAGTGTACAGTGAATATCAGGAATCCGATAAAACATCAAATCTCCGACCTCACCGCCGCCGGAAAAAGATCCTGGTAGAACGGGACGAATGATGATTCAACGAAATAACCTCGATATGGGCTTTCGGAACCGAAGGCTTTCTCGTGTACCCTTTGTGACAGCACGACACAAAGCTTTACGACTCGTGTGGGTCAGACAACACCGACATTGGACTGTTGATGACTGGAAAAATGTTGCCTGATCGGACGAGTCTCGTTTCAAATTGTGTCGATCAGATGGACGTGAACGGGTATGGAGACAACCTCATGAATTCATGGGCCCTGCATGTCAGCGGAGGCTGTTCAAGCTGGTGGAGGATCTGTGATGGTGTGAGGCAAGTGCAATTGGAGTGACATGAGACCCCTGATATTTCAATATACGATTCTGACAGGTAACATGTATGCAAGCATACTGTCTGATCACCGGCATCTATTCATGCCCATTATGCATTCCGCGGGCTTGGAAAATTCCAGTAGGACAACACGATATCCCACAAGTCCAGAATTGCTCCAGAAAGACACTCCTGATTTTGAACATTTCCGCTGGCCACCAAATTCCCCAGGTAGGAACATTGTTGAGCATACTTAGGATGTCTTGTAACGTGCTGTTCAGAAGAGACCTCCACCCCCTCGTACTCTTACGGATTTATGGACGGCACAGCAGGATTCATGTCAGTTCCCTCCAGCACCACTTCAGATATTAGTCGAGTCCATGCCACGTCATGTTGCGGCACTTCTGCGTGCTCACGTGTACCCTACACGATATTAGGCAGGTATACCAGTTTCTTTGTCTCTTCAGTGAATGCATCCCGTAAAGTGTATCTTTCGTATTTAGTTTGAAAATTGCCTGTTTGTTCTGTAAAAGAAGGATTTTTGTAATAGAGAAAGTTATTAATAACTCTGGTTTCCTTTTTCTTTCGCTACCTCGTGATTATGTAAGCTCACAGTCTGCAAATTACCACACTATGATTCTATGGCCTGTTTTATTATCCCATCCGTCATAAATGTCTTAACATTCCGCAACTCCAAGGGTATTATTAAACCTTGTGATCAAAAATATCCGGATAATGTATGTAACACGGAATTGACCACTAGATGTGACGACTGATTTACACAGAAGTATAAAAGGAGGCGGAGTGTATTTCGTTGTCATTACGTAACTCAGTAGTAGAATGGGTCAATGAGGATGACTCAACGACTTCCTTCGTAGTCACACGTGCAGCAGACTCATTAGAGACATTTAAACTGTTCTCAAACTGCCCAAGCGTTCGTTATTTGTGCACCACCTAGTTGAGTTGTTCCATTTTGTAGTACTAAGTAGATATTTCCTTCTGAGACTCACGAGTTTGCTTTCCGTTGCACTTCCAAAGTTTAAGGTCGTTGCCACATGCCATATGAGTCTTTACTAGAAAAACCGGCTATGAACTGTTGCACACAGTAAACATTTTTTATTTCACTTGTTAAATAAACGAAGATCCAAGTAGATTTAACAACCAAAGTTTTCATCTTCTTTTCTGACGGCCTCGAATTAGGAGAGTTGTTAAGAGGGCCGTTCATGAAAAACAAACATTCTTTGAAAGGCGCAACAAATACAGAAGTCTGAAAATAGAATAATGAAATTTTGTACCATGGTTTACATAAAAGAAGCCTCTAGGGTTACAAAATAGTATGTATAACTTTTTTATGAAATTTAAAAATTTTACTCTCAAAAAATTATAAAAATATGTCTGCGTTTTTCTAGGAAATGAGTCAAGAAATTTGTAGAAAATGTTCTCTGTTTAATGTCTTTGCATAGAGAATGCTTCTTTCGTGAGGTTTTTGAATATATCATATAAAAAATTTTAGCAATTTTTAAATTATAATTCTCTAATCATAACCTAAAATTCATGCAAAATTCCATGCACTTTGCGGCGTATCTCAGCTTCCACTCAGAATTTCAAAATTTACTCATGAAATAACCATTTATTGGTGCTACAGAAATAAGTGTACCATGTTTCATTATTCTACCTCTCAGACATACTGAGAAAAAGTTACATCAACTTTAAAAAAACATAATTTTCAGGAAATGCAACTTAATGTTCAACCCATGGTTTTTTTTATCACCTCTTCGGAAGGTCCAAGATTTGTAATCAGTGTCCACTTTCCCCTCAAGGCTTCTCTTTTGGTTTGTTGCTTTCTGCCTCCTTTCCTTTACCAGACCTTAAACTGACTCTTCAGCTGCAGAGCGGCGCTGTAAATATATGTTTCTTAAGTGTCTTGAGTGAAATTTCCTATCTTAGTGTCTGTGCTCTCTAATACCTTCGTCTTTCCTACGTTATCAATATTAAATACATGAACTGTATCGTGAAAATGTTTTAGGACATTGTTTTAGTATGAGTGAATTTAAAGACTCATTTGGATTTCGGGTTTTGCCACGAACATACTATCTCAGAAGTTCAGTATCGGCCAGAAACGTGTAAGTGGCCTTGACAACATCTAGGAAACAATCCGGAAGCCTCTCTCTGTCAACGTAGAGGTCGTTACCCCTTTGAACCTGTACATCAGGGGGTGTCCAACCTTTTAGCTTACCTGGGTGGCAATGCAAGATGACGAGTATTTTTTGGCGGCACATAATAGTCTTAACACTTACAGAGTAACAGAGAGAGAGAGAGAGAGAGAGAGAGAGAGAGAGAGAGAGGGGATGGAGGGAGGGAGAGAGACAGAGAGAGAGAGAGAGAGAGAGAGAGAGAGTATGCGTGGCGGGTATTACAAGTTGAAAATATTCAATTTATCGTTTACCGATCGTGTGGTAGAAGCTGTCGTCTTTGGCCGTATTGATACTTGCTTTGGGCTGCATCCTGCCCGTGGTCTGGGCACCTCTGGTGTATATACTGAAGTGTTGCTTCAACAAGTGGGCGTGGTAAGAAGGTCGCATCACACATTAAATTATGAGGCCCTTCGGACGCGATTTCAACAAGGAGACTTTGTGATTTTATTATCCATGAGTACCACTAATAAGTAAAAAGTAAACTGAAAATTGTTATTTTCGGTTAATTTCACAAGCGTCACCCTCTTAAAGCGTCCCTTCCCTCTGTGGTAGATGCTGTTCAATACGTCAGTGTGTCACCAACCGCACATCAGCCCCCAAGCCGTGCAGTGGCTGTCGGCATCACCAACATCAGCGTGACCCCACCGCTGTCCTTCGCTCCGCCGCCGTCTCCGGGAAAATTTATCACGGACTAGCGGGCGCAATTTCTTTGTGTCGCCGAGATTTATGTTGGGAATCCCTCTATGGCAGCGGAGGCAGAGCTTGGCTCAATACACCGCGTCCCGGAAGCGACAATTACACGACCGTGAGGGAAGAGCCACTGCGAGGTGAAATACTGTGCGGGGTGCGCGGGTGGAGCACGCGAAGCCTCCTGCGGTGCGTTTGAGTTCGCTCCGCTGCGAGCGCCGGGCTATGACTGCGCCATTCCGTTTTATGTCGCCGTCAAAGCGACATTGGCTGTACAGTAAATGCCGTTCACAGAGCGCACGCCCCGGCTGGTGGCGGCACAGAGAGCAGGACAGAATGACAGCATTATTTTTAAAAAATTTCATATTTCCTCACTCCAGCGCAGGCGCGGCTGAGCGCCACACCGGTCAGAAGCATGTGCTTCGATTGTTTCGGTCGTAAAAGCGGGACCGACTGCCGCGCGCGCAGTCCGTACGACACGAAATATTGCTTTCTTTATTGAACGGCCCGGCAGGGCAGAGGGGAGACCCCGCACAAGCTTGGAGGCGCACTTCGAAGATTCCTCGGGATGGTCGACAACACACGGGGTCGCTAGCTTTTGCGTCGTCGAGAGGCGGAAGATTTACTGCGTGTCCAAACGACATGACGGTTACTCAGAATATTTTCAAATCTTCCACTCTTATTCCAAAGGAAAAAAGATTTCACTAGGTACACAGTCTGCGTCATTTTCCATCACAACAATTTGTAGGTCGTGGGGAGCACTTACGCGGGAACCTTGCATCCAAGTAGTTACCGAAATTACTCGTCATTCGCATGCTGTAGTGCATACTATGTTATAAATGATGCTATAATGCGTTTCTCAATCATTCTCTGGGTACCGAGGTTCGAACGTTTGCTAGACTGTTGAAACCAAAGGCGAGTGTAAGTCGTCTAGCAGCATCTTAAGACAGGAGACACTCTAGCTATCTTCACTGCCTTCGATTCACGTTGAAAGATGCTATTAGTTGGTCCTTTCATGTCCTCATAACATACTTTACTTATTTCCCGACATTTGTTACTAACTGTGCAAAAAAACTTGTCACTTTTTCGAAAACCTGCAATCGTCGCTCATCGCGAAGCTTGCAATTTGGCTCAAAGGCTCCTCCAGTATTCCTCTCTAATGGTCAAAAGTGTGACGCACTTTGATATCGCCCTCGGTCTTGGCGACGATTCAAACTGCTAGGTGTCGACAAAAGCGAAGAAAAGGCTACAGCCGAGAAGTACATGTGAAGCGTAAGTCTGGATAATGATGTCACATTTGCACCACGTTTCACTACAGTTCTGCCCAATGTGATAATAGTCGTGTCATGCAATGAGAAGGTTATCACTTCCCATTTTATACAAGTTTCAGCCCTTACATTCAAGCCTCAATGTGACATACTCTGTTGGAATAACGCGGATTTCTTACGGGTGGCCGAGGAAAGGATTTCAGACACACGGTCGTTCAGTATCGACACGAAGGGACCTCAAGAGGTAGCATATGGGCCGTCACTGCAACTAGTTGTTCTCTTGCGGTGTTGATTCCCACACATTTCTCGGTCGAAAACGACACTTCGCTGTACGATGATTGAATTTACGATGTACATGACAGAATTCGAGACAGCCGACACCCACCGGACGATTCAACTGAAGTTGAGTAACTGCAAGCACATTGAATGTAAACTCAGCCCTTTATAGTGCGACAGCAGTTATTTGCTGCGATGTACAAGGAGAATTAGTTTCATTTAGTCTTTTTGAGTCATCAGCCTTCTCACTAGTTCCATGTGGGCCGCCACGGATAACTCTCCCGTGCCAAACTCTTCATCTCAGAGTAGTACTTGCAATCTACGTTCTCGATTATTTGCTAGGTGTATTCCAATGTCTGTCTTCCTCTATAGCTTTTACCATTTATAGTTCCCTCTAGTACCATGTAACTGTCTTTCTTGTCAGTGTTTTCCATATATATTCTCCAAAATAAATGTACGTTTCGTCGTCGATACTCCAAAGAACCTCGAAATTCCTTACGTTAGTGGTCCACCTAAATGTCAACATTTGTTTATAGCACCACTTATCAAATGCTTCTATTCTCTTCTTTTCCACTTTTCCCACAGTCCATATTTCACTACCACACAAAGTTGTAGTATAAGGGCACATTCTCTGAAATTTAATCCCTAAATTAAGAGCTAAGTTTGACAGTGGTAGACTTCTATTGGCCAGGAATGCCCTTTTTGCCAGTGGTAGACGGTATTTTATGTCCTCCTTGCTCCGTCCGTCAAGGGGTACACGGCTGCTTAAGTAGCAGAGTTCCATAACTTCATCTACTTCGTGACCAGCAATTCTTATGTTAAGTTTCTCGCTATTCTCATATCTGCAACTTCTCATTACTATCGCCTCTCTTCGATTTACTCTCAGTCCATATTCTATACTCACTAGAGTATACATTCCCTTCAATTGATCCTGTAATTGTTCTAACTTCCACTTTCCACTGACGACAGTAATGTCTTCAGAGAATTCTTTCGTTCATATCCTTTCACCTTGAATTTTGATTCCACTCCTGAACTTTTCTTTTATTTCCGTCAATGCTTCTTCGATACATAGATTGAACATCAGGGGTGAAAGACTACATTCTTGTTGTACACACCCTTTTTAAACCGAACATTTCGTTCATGGTCTTCCAATCTTATTTTTCTTTCTTGGCTCTTGTACAAATTGTATATTACCCATCTTCCCTAAGCCTTTACACCTATTTTTCCTAAAATTTCGAATACTTTACAATACTTGACATTATCGAACGTTTTTTCAAAGTCGACAAATCCTATGAATGTGTCTTGTTTCTCCCTCAGTTTTTCTTTCATTATCAATAGCAACGTCACTATTAGCTCTCTGGTGCCTTTACCTTTCCTAAATCCAAACTTTTCGTTGTCAAACACAACCTTCATTTTGTTTTCCATACGTCTGTACAGTACTCATTGACAGCAACATGGATGCATCAGCTGCTAGGCTGATTGTCCAATAATTGTCGCATTATGTGGAAGATGTTTTTCTGACAGTCAGATAATATATCGCCAGATTCACAAAGTTCGACACAATAACGCGAACAGACGTGTTGTTGCATCACTCTCCAATGATTGTAGAAATGCTGATGGAATATTATCTATCAGTTCCGCTTCTCTTATTTCATGTCTTAAAAGACACTTTTAAAGTAAGATTCTAATATTGGATAACGTATCTCTTCTATATCGACTAGTCTTTCATGTCATCAGAAAAGTCTTCCACCTCATAGATTCCTGAGTGTACTGTTTCCATCAATATGCTTTCTCTCCTCTGCCGTAAACAGCGGAATTCCCCTTGTTTTCAGTTTCCCTGAAGGATGCTTTTAACTTTCTATATTTGCTGCGTCAGTCCTTCCGACAATAACTTCTGCTTCGTTTTCTTCACATTTTTCTTGCAGCCATTCGCCTTAGCTTTCCTGCACTTCCTATTTACTTCATTTCTACGATATTCGTATTTCTGTATTCCTGAATCTCCATTGGCACTTTCGTAGTTCCTTCTTTCATCGATGAGCTGAAATATCTATTTTATTATCCACTCTTTCTTCGCTTTTATCTTCTTTCTACCTGTGTTTTTCTTTACAACTTCAATGACGGTCCTTTTAAGTGCTGTCTATTTCTCTTAAACTAAGCTGTCTACTGAGTTATCCATTATCGCAGTATCTATATCCTTTTGTTGTGATTCTTGCTGACTAGAGTCTTCTTCATGCATTAGTACTTCCGTATTTAAATTCCCTTTGGAATGATCCTTGCTGACTAGACTCTTAAATTTCAGCCTACTCTTCATCGCTACTAAAATTGTGATCTGTAGTGTACATTCGCTCCTCGGATACACTTTATAATGCTGTATTTGATTTCGGAATCGTAGTCTAAGTGAAATCTTTCCGACTGTTCCCAAATATACCTCCTCCTATTGTGATTTTCGAATAGAGTATTCGCTTTTACGAAATGAAATGTACGAGGGGCGTTCAGAAAGTAAACTCCGATCGGTCGCGAAATGGAAACGACTACGAAAATCCGATAAAGCTTTGGACAGATGTGTTGGGTAGTGTCTCTAGTATAACCCCAGTTAGCATCACGTCGCTCTTCTCATTTCTGAGCTGGCAGTGAGTGCGTAAAGATGTCTAGAAAATAGTGTCTGCCGCCAAGTACGAGGGCCTGGTGAGAAATTTCGCCTGAAGCTATGCAGCTAACATTACATAACTGTCGTGCTGTTTCTTCTTCAAGACAATTCTCAGCCACATTCTGCAGGGGCAATGAAGATGCTCCTGCATCGTTTTCAAATGGAAATGTGAGATTACCCACAATACAGTCCGCAATTGTCTCCCCCTGAGTTTCATCTCTGGTCACATGAACCGCTGTCTTTGAAGACAACATTTTGACACAGACAACGAGGTGTAGGCCAGCGTGGAGAATTGGCGGAAAGCACTGGCGGCTGCCTTCTATGATGAGGCTATTGAAAAGTTGGTACAACGCTATGACAAAAGTCTAAGTCAGAACGGCGACTACGTAGAGAAGTAGCTGAAAGGTGTAGCTAATTGTTACAAGTAAAACATTTATGATGTTCATTGTGGTTTCAATTTGGCAATCAATCGGAGCTTACTTTCTGAACAGGCCTCGTATTATATAACTCAATTAGTCTTTAGCCTTTCTTATTCTTAGCATCAAGCCAATACTTTCCCGTAAACCTTTCTTGTACTCTTTCCCCTACAGCCATATTCCAATCCCACATGAGCATTACATTTTTAACTCTCTGTACGCAATGGATTACCCGTTCAATATCCTCATGTATTTTCTCTATCCCTTCATCTTCTGCTTAAGACTTCGGCATGTAAACCTGAACTCTCGTTGTCGGTGCTGTTCGGCGGTCGATTGTCATGAGATAGATCCTACCACTGAACTGTTCACAGCAACGCCCTATCTGCACTTCCTTCCTATCTATAACGAATTCTACTAATAGTACCATATACTCATCTGACAAAATGTCCTTGTCTTCTTTCCATTTCACTTCACCCCCAATATATCTAGATCGAACCTTAGTATTTCCCTTTTTAGATATTCTAGCTCCTCTACCACGTCCAAACTTCTGACATTCCATTCCCCGACAAGTAGAGTGTTATTCTTTCGTTGGCTATCGTATCTATATCCCACGGGCACTTCCCCCTTAGCAGGCCTCTCCGAGCAGGGAACTAACCTGGAATCTTAAGGCGTTGGAGAGATCTTCAATTACAAGTTACGAGTCCTGTGAAACCACTAGGAACAACTGAAAACAGTTCGACGAAATTTCAGCGATATCTGGAGCTCCTAGAGTGTTTTTATGCTGCTCCAGACCTTCTGTTTCGCTCATTCGTGTAGGGTGATCATGGAGGGGTTCATTAGACGTATGTGCGTGAATAAAACGGCAAAGTTTCCCTCTGACACTCCCCCTAGTTTGGCAACATGCTCACTGTCACGCCACGCATATCTGTTATCTCGTTAAATACGTACTGTCAGAGACTTAGACACCAATTCAGCTGAGCCAGGTGAGTGCTACCTCGCAAGCTACTCTAGCGCCTAAAGCCGTCGGCACGCGGACCGTGCATCCAAACGTTGATCGTTGAGCGCGCCGAGTTTCTTACGTCATAGCGTGGAACAGCACGTTCGGGAGTCTTTCCGAACGTGCAGAGCAATATCTGGCATGTCAGATATTCTGAGCGTGCGTCTGAGCGTTGACCAATGAGATGGCACGTCACACGCACGTCGTCTCCCTTCAGTACAGAGTTGTGAGGCGCCTTATTGGCATTCATTTCAAGCCTATATGTATATATGCCGTTTCTGAGCACCAGCAAATTGAGAATCACTGGAAAACCCGTTGTTAACTGTGTGATTCGTTCCAATAAAATAATGAGAAACACCACATTCGTGGCAAAAGAATTATTGTAACTTGCGCATTATGAGAATAGGCTATTTGAAGGCAGCGACACACTGAAGATCCACTTAAAACGCATTGTTCTTGGTACAACTTGTTATAATTAAATTTTAATAAATAACATATGTACGGTTAAGGTTTTCAGGAAGGAATAACGTAGCAGGATTATATAAAAGACGTGTGTTGTTGGCTTAGCGGAATGGGTAGAATCATCGTCTCATAGTGAGTTATTTGTCGGAGCGGTATTTCGCGTCTTGACACTTAAATTTTTTTTCCCCAAACATTCGCGGTTTTATTAAGTTCTGATACTTTATTAATAGTTTAATATGATTATATATTATAATATTTGATGTTATGTAACCATAAGTTCACCTTTTTTGCGGAGTGACTGTTCGATTGGCTCAATCTACTAGACAGCTTGCGCTACTTGTATAAAGATATTTTTCTCCTTTTTCTTTTACGCTTCGTAATTCACATGTTCTAAAGATTCTGCTATTGAGTAGGAACAGTGATCAAGTAAGGCTGACATTCGGGTTTTACTAAAATGTGAGAATGATGAAATAATAAACATTATTTATTATTCTTATGCGGAGAAGTATTCCAAATTTGTACCGCACTGTTTGTAATGGAACTTTCATAAACCTGTGTCCTTATACACTGGACATGGTACTTTCCTTTTCGTGGACGATGGAGGAAATGTGCGTTTTAATAGAGCTAACGTGGGAATTTTACGCTGGCCCGTTGAGTAAACATTGTGATTTACGAACTAGAAACATCCCTCAGCTGCCGCTAGAGTGCGTTGCGATCGCGTATACGACGTTGGGGCCAACGTACCGTATGCACAAGTAGCATCGTTCCTGAGCGTTCGGCTGCAGGTTGAACTTGGCACGTTCAACGTTAACGTTCGGCAGCACGGCCCGTGTGCCGACGGCTTAAGGGCAGGCAACCTCACTTAAGAGGGTGTCAGCAGTGTTTTACATTTTCAAATACAACGTAGCTGCTCATCAGAATGCAAACTGTCGTTTCAGACCGCATAAGGCATTTAATGTCCCAAGGGAATGGAAGGGCTTGTTTCATTGCCACTCTTTTTGCCATATATTGAGGGCTTATCGTGTCATTTCTGAACTGAGGTGTGTCAGAAATGTTTTCCTTGGTTCTCATAAGTAAACTGCTTGACTACAGCGCTGAGTGTCGCGGATCTGACGTCCATCGCAGAGGCATCAAACGATGGGGTGCAACGTAGGTAAGATGGTTTCTTTTGTGCAGTGTATATCGATTAACATTTTTCCACAAATTATTTGCTCAACCAAAACGTCGGTACTAAGACAGACACATGGCCATCGCCCACTAGGAATCGTTTTTGGTTAGCTATCCATGTCCGTCCCTCGTTATAAAGCAGTCGGTCACTGCAGCCAGCCATTAAGTGACTAGCATAGTTACATTGTTGTACCGTATTTTGGAGCGTTATGCGTCTGATTATGGAGTGATACTAGGGGATTCATGTTGCTGAAGTCACTTTCATTTGATGGAGTGCGGTATTACTGAACAATCTTTACCATGAGGAAGATGTCAAATAAGATCAATCCAATTTATTTTCTATGTTGAGTATAGCTGAACCAGGGGTGGAAGCGTGGATAGTATGCCAGGATGGCAAGCAGTAGAGGATTGGAGCGGGATGGTAGGCCTACAAAGACCCAGAGAGATGATAATGAGGATTAATAGCTTATTTTCCACTTACAAACAGGGTAGCGACCATGCACCCTCTCCATGGAAAGAGAACGAGTGATCTTCAAGATATCAGCCAACCCACAACCAGATGGCTGCAAAACGCTTGTGCCTCACTGAGCTCAGTGTATGGCACGTGACCCCACTGCGTGAATAGCACCAGAAGCACTTGCGTCAGCGGTGTGCAAAGACGGTCGGTAATCTTGCTGTGGTAGCCAGCTCTGTGATTAATGGCTGCGTCTCCGTGGCTGTTGGAGCGTAGCGTAGAGGCGCGCCCCTCCGGTGGCGGGAGACGGCTGCCGGGCACGTGACACCCTGCTGTACTGGAGTCCGCCTTACTACTGGAGCGAGACCACAAGGACCGCTTCGCCATGACACTAAGATCCAAAAGAGGACCTACTGCTGGAATGTGGTACTGCAGAGGACTTCTGATCCCTGCCGGCTCCATCTGGCCTAGTCCTTCAATCGTGGCAGAACTGTTGGACTTAATGAGTCATTTACAAAATTTACAGCTATTTACACAAGGTAGCGGCGCAATGGTCAACGGCATCAGTATGCAGAAGTCAGTGGAAATCGCTGCATTAAAGACACACGTTCCCACATTGACATGTGGCCTCTAAATTGAGAAATATGTATTGGCATAAGATTCTGGACTAGCCTCAACTCTGATCTCAGGAAGAGGACTGCCAAGGGGGGATGTGCCCACGGGAAAGGGTACTAAATAACCTACGAAAGCATTAAGTTATATGGGTTGGGGCGTGCAACGCCAGAAATGTCGACGTGGTAGGGAAGCTATAATAGATGATAAGGGAAATGGTAAGGTGCAATGTAAATATAGTGAGCATCAGTGAAGTGAAATGGAAAGAAGGCAAGGATTTCTAGTCAGACGACTATAGGGTAATATCAGCTGCATCTGAAAATGGAATAAGAGGAGTAGGATTCGTTTCAATTGGAGGTCAGGGCAGAAAATGAGTTGCTGTGATCCGTATACGGATACGTTTATTCTCCACAATCGACAGCAAACCAACACTGACAAGAATAGTTCAGGTATGCATGTCGACGTCACAAACCGAAGATGAAGAGCAGAGATATCATATGAGAATACTGAACGGGTCATGCGGTATGTAAAGGAAGCTGAAAATCTAATAATCAAGGAGGATTGGAATGCGGTTAAAGGGAAGGAGTATGGGAAAGCATTACGAGAGAATATCGACTTTGTACTCGGAATGAGAGATGAGAAAGACTAAATGAGTTATGGAATGAATTTTAGTTGATAACAGCGACTACTCCGTTCAATAATCATAAGAGGAGCCCGTGAGATATGGTAAAATCTGAGTTAAATTGCGTCATGGTCACACAGAGATTCAAAATTAGATACTAGATTGTAAGACTTAATCAGAGGCTGCGTAGATCACGATCACAATCTGGTAATGATGAAGAGTAGGCTGAACTTCAAGAGACTAGTCAGAAGAAGAAGTGGGATGGTGAAGTAATAAAGAACGAAGAGATACGCATGAAGTTTGCTGTTCATTATCGCAGTATCTATATACTGCGATAATGAACAGCTCAGTAGGCAGTTTAGTTGAAGAGCAAAAAAA
Organism: Schistocerca piceifrons; assembly: GCF_021461385.2. Lineage (NCBI taxonomy): Eukaryota > Metazoa > Arthropoda > Insecta > Orthoptera > Acrididae > Schistocerca > Schistocerca piceifrons. The sequence continues at coordinate 197,064,003 of NC_060142.1, read as the reverse complement.
TGCTGGAGAGGTGAAAAGTCTACATGAAATATGTGAAGACATCAAGAAAGGTATGACAGTCGGGAAAAACGACTCAGCCCATAGAAAAGTCGAAACAACCTTTGGAGAAAATAACAGCAAGGCTGTAGTATTAAGAGCTCAAGGGGAATTCCGCTGTTAAATGCAGAGTAAAGGAAGGGTAGGTGTAAAGAGGAGTACCCTGTGGTCTAGGGGTAGCGTCTTTGATTCATAATCAAAACGGGTTCGATCCCCGCCACTGCCTAAATTTTGATAAATAATCAGCATTGGCGGCCGAAGACTTCCGGCATAGGAAGTCAGCCTCATTCTGCCAACGGCCTTGTCAAAGCGGTCGGAGGAACGGATAGAGGTTCAGGGCACTCTCTTGTCCTAGGGGTGGGAAATTGCCCCTAAAGGCGGAAGAATCAGCAATGATCAACGACATGAGGATGCAGAAGGCAATGGAGACCACTGCATTAAAGACACGTAACGTGTATCCACAGGATATGTGGCCTGTGATTGAAGAAGTATCATGATGATCTTTCCATTGGCAAAAGATTCCGGAATAGTCCCCCATTCGGATCTCCGGGAGGGGACTGCCAAGGGGAAGGTTACCATGAGAAAAAGATGGAATAATCAACGAAAGGATAACGGTCTACGAGTCGGGGCGTGGTATGTCAGAAGCTTGAACGTGGTAGGGAAACTAGCAAATCTGAAAAGGGAAATGTAAAGGCTCAATCTAGATATAGTAGGGGTCAGTGAAGTGAAGTGGAAGGAAGACAAGGATTTCTGGTCAGATGAGTATCGGGTAATATCAACAGCAGCAGAAAATGGTATAACAGGTGTAGGATTTGTTATGAATAGGAAGGTAGGGCAGAGGGTGTGTTACTGTGAACAGTTCAGTGACCGGGTTGTTCTAATCAGAATCGACAGCAGACCGACACATACAACGATAGTTCAGGTATACATGCCGACGTCGCAAGCGGAAGATGAACAGACAGAGAAAGAGTATGAGGATATTGAAAGGGTAATGCAGTATGTAAAGGGGAACGAAAATCTGATAGTCATGGGCGACTGGAATGCAGTTGTAGGGGAAAGAGTAGAAGAAAAGGTTACAGAAGAATATGGGCTTGCGACAAGGAATGAAAGAGGAGAAAGATTAATAGAGTTCTGTAACAAGTTTCAGCTAGTAATAGCGAATACGCTGTTCAAGAATCACAAGAGGCGGAGGTATACTTGGAAAAGGCCGGGAGATACTGGAAGATTACAATCAGATTACATCATGGTCAGACAGAGATTCCGAAATCAGATACTTGATTGTAAGGCGCACCCAGGAGCAGATATAGACTCAGATCACAATATAGTAGTGACGAAGAGAAGGCTGAAGTTCAAGACATTAGTCGGGAAGAATCAATACGCAAAGAAGTGGGATACGGAAGTACTAGGGAATGAGGAGATACGTTTGAAGTTCTCTAACGCTATAGATACAGCAATAAGGAATAGCACTAGTAGGCAGTACAGTTGAAGAGGAATGGATATCTCTAAAAAGGGCCATCACAGAAGTTGGGAAGGAAAACGTAGGTACAAAGAAAGTAGCTGCGAAGAAACCATGGGTAACAGAAGAAATACTTTAGTTGATTGATGAAAGGAGGAAGTACCAACACGTACCGGGAAAATCAGCAATACAGGAATACAAGTCGCTGAGGAATGAAATAAATAGGAAGTGCAGGGAAGCTAAGACGAAATGGCTGCAGGAAAAATGTGAAGAGATCGAATAAGTTATGATTGTCGCAAGGACAGACTCAGCATACAGGAAAGTCAAAACAACCTTTGGTGACATTAAAAGCAACTGTGCTAACATTAAGAGTGCAACGGGAATTCCACTGTTAAATGCAGAGGAGAGAGCAGATAGGTGGAAAGAATACATTGAAAGCCTCTATGAGGGTGAAGATTTGTCTGATGTGATAGAAGAAGAAACAGGAGTCGATTTAGAAGAGATAGGGGATCCAGTATTAGAATCGGAATCTGGAGTTACGGTCAAATAAGGCAGAAGGGATAGATAACATTCCATCAGAATTTCTGAAATCATTCGGGGAAGTGGCAACAAAACGACTTTCATAGGATTTGTCGACCTGGAAAAAGCGTTCGACAACCTAAAATGGAGCAAGCTGTTCGAGATTCTGAAAAAAGTAGGGGTAAGCTATAACGAGAGACGGGTCATATACAATATGTACAACAACCAAGAGGGAATAATAAGAGTGGACGATCAAGAACAAAGTGCTCGCGTTAAGAAGGGTGTAAGACAAGACTGTAGCCTTTCGCCCCTACTCTTCAATCTGTACATCGAGGAAGCAATGATGGAAATAAAAGAAAGGTTCAGGAGTGGAATTAAAATACAAGGTGAAAGGATATCAATGATCCGATTCGCTGATGACATTGCTATCCTGAGTGAAAGTGAAGAAGAATTAAATGATCTGCTGAACGGAATGAACAGTCTAATGAGTACACAGTATGGTTTGAGAGTAAATCGGAGAAAGACGAAGGTAATGAGAAGTAGTAGAAATGAGAAGAGCGAGAAACTTAGCATCGTGATTGATGGTCACGAAGTCAATGAAGTTAAGGAATTCTGCTACCTAGGCAGTAAAATAACCAATGACGGACGGAGCAAGGAGGACATCAAAAGCAGACTCGCTATGGCAAAAAAGGCATTTCTGGCCAAAAGAAGTCTACTAATATCAAATACCGGCCTTAATTTGAGAAAGAAATTTCTGAGGATGTCCGTCTGGAGTACAGCATTGTATGGTAGTGAAACATGGACTGTGGGAAAACCAGAACAGACGAAAATTGAAGCATTTGAGATGTGGTGCTATAGACGAATGTTGAAAATTAGGTGGATTCATAAGGTAAGGAATGAGGAGGTTCTACGCAGAATCGGAGAGGAAAGGAATATGTGAAAAACACTGATAAGGAGAAGGGACAGGATGATAGGACATCTGCTAAGACGTGCGGGAATGGCTTCCATGATACTAGAGGGAGCTGTAGAGGGCAAAAACTGTAGAGGAAGACAGAGATTGGAATACGTCAAGCAAATAATTGAGGACGTAGGTTGCAAGTGCCACTCTGAGATGAAGAGGTTAGCACAGGAAAGGAATTCGTGGCGGACCGCATCAAACCAGTCAGTAGACCGATGACAAAAAAAAAGTGTAAAGAGTACACTGAAGGCCCTATGAGTGGGAAGACTTATCTGATGACGAGATAGAAGTAACAGGTGTCGTTAGGAAATAGATAGGGGATCCAGTATTAGAATCAGAATTTACAAGAGCTCTGGAAGTGTTAAAATTAAATAAGGCAGATGGGATGTATAAAAGTCGATCGGAATTTCTAATGTCTTTGACGGAGAGGAGCAACAAAACAAGCAATCAAGTTGGTTTGTAGAATGTATGACGCTGGCGATATGCCATCAGACTTGCGGAGAAACATCATTCACACAATTCCCAAGATTACAAGAGCTGAGAAGTGTGAGATACATCGCAAAGTCGGCTCAACAGTTCATGTGTCAAAGAGCAAGACTAAAGAGAGATCAAGACACGTTCATAGGATTTGGCTACCTGGAATAAGCTTTAGACAGTGTAGACTGCTGCAAACATCTTCGAAATCCTGAGAAAAAAGGGAAAATCGGGTAATATACAATACGTTCAAGAACCAAGGGAGAACAAACATAGGGAAGACGAAGAAGGACGTGCTCGGAAAAAATGGAATGTTAGACAAGGACGGGCTTTCGCCTCTACTGTTCAGTCTATACACAGAAGAAGCAATAACAGAAATAAAAGAAAGGTTCAAGGCTGGGGGAATTGCTGTCAGTGGTAAGACTCGCTGATGGCATTGCTACCCTCAGTGAAAGTGAAGAAAGGTTATAGGATCTATTGAACGGAACAAACAGTCAAATGAGTACAGAATACCGATTGAAAATATAGCGAAGAAAGAAGAAAGTAATGTGAAGTAAGAGATACGAGAACAGCGAAATACTTAACATCAAAATTAGTGATCACGTAGTAGATGGAGTTAACTGCTGCCTTAGTGGAAACATATGTCGGACGAACCAAGGAGGACACAAAAAGGAGACTGGCACTGTCGAGAATTGTGGCCAAGACAGTTCTGCTAGTATCAGTCATATGTCTTAATTTGAGGAAGAAATCTCTGTGAACGTACATATGGAGCACAGCGTTGTATGGCACTGAAACATAAACCCAAAGGTGGAGAAATGCCTCATAGAAACAACTGTGCGTTACCACTGTATTGCCAGGATTCACCGAGCGAGTGTAGCCTGCCACACAAAAAAATGACAGTTTATTTTCACTAAACAGGCACCAGCAGTTGCTACAATATTCCTCCACACAATCTCGCAGACGTAAAAAAAAAAAAAAAAAAAAAGGCAGTGGCACTATCTTAATCCCCTCCACAAGTAGATTTGCGATCTAGGCCCTATTCTAAGAGTGTCTGCCAGCTTAACCCTCAAGTTTCAGGGACTACATTTAACTATGGACGTTACTTGCAGGGAAGCAGCGCTATGGCTGCGCTAGTTTCTTTGGCTCCTTCTATCAGTAAGTTTAGGCGAGAATCATTTGCAGATTTTTTTGCTGTACCCGTTTTACAGAGGAAACCTGAGAAGTGGAATTTCCTGCCTGTGTTTTTTGCCGATTAATGTTTTACGGGTTAAATTCGTTTCTTTAACATTAAGTCTTCTTGTAATTTATTCTAACTTGTAGACTGACTCTTGAGATGTTTGCTAGTACATTGTTTTGACTTTAACATACTGGCTTTTATGAAGTTCTAGCATCATTAAAAGCAACTAATTGCTCTATTTAGACTGTGCACTGCTATTTTATTCATTTTATTAACCAGTTTAAGCTAATTTATAATCTTTTATTCGCGTAATCACTACACTGCAATATTCGTTATATTGCCAGTGTCTTCGTTAGTTACTATTTGTTAATCATTGGAAATTTGGCTGTGATTCTTACGTGCATTTGTTATAGGTTGTGTACTGAGAGCCTTTCTGGATACAGTAGTATGGCCAGTGCCTGTGCGAAGTTAGACGTTCCGTGGATCGGCATTGCCAGTGCTGGTGGCCAGCGTCGACTTACTACAGTGCACGGTATCAGCTTATTGTAAAGGACCTGGTTGATTCTTTCAGAACCTTTTTTTTACTGTACATTCCCGGAAGTTATCTTTGTTATTTGGGCTTTTAATTAAATCAGTGCAATCCAGGTCTAAGAAACGAATAAATAAATGAAAAAAGAAAAGGCGGTTCACCAAGAAGAAATTATCCGAACGGAGCGGAAATCGATGGATGTGATGCATATGTACATACAAACAAACAAATGATTAAAATTTCATAAAAATTGGATGACTTAGTCAAAGTGTTTGGCAATTGAGAAAGTCTGTGGCAAACTGGTCCACCTCCGGCCCTTAAGCGAGCAGGTGTTCGGTTAGGATCTGATTGCTAAAGTTATTGGATGATCTCCTAAGGGATATCGTGGCAAATTTGGCTCAATCGGCCAATTAGATCGCCAAAATCCCGAGCTAGTCGGAGGACCCTGCCCATAATGCAAATATCTTTCGCAACTGGGGAGAGATCCGGCCAAATTTCCACTGTATGGGGGCGGGACCACGTCATGAGGGCTCTTTTCGAAGTGGGACTCAGAACGGAAGAGCTAATCTAGGGTGAGGACGTGACGTGATATGCCCCAGACAGATGTGGGATACCAGCATTACTGTCGGCTGCCGTACGAGCCGATAACCAGGAGTGATCATCTGTTGTGCCGTTTCTTTTCACAGTTGGACCACTTTGAGTGTTATCCGCAGCATCCTGCAGTAAGTCGACGATATTATACTCACAATTTTGTTGCCCTTCATGGAAAGCCATCCTGTGCTTACATTTCTGCAAGATAATGCCCAATTGCACATGGAAAGGTTTTCCACTACTTATTTTCGTGCTTTCCAAGCCCAACCTTGGCTATCAGGGTGGCTGAATCTCCCTACAAATCAGAACTTTGGAGATTTATGGGCAGGGCTCTCCAACCGTCTAGAGATTTCTACGAAATATCACGCATACTAGACAGAACTTTGCACGATATTCCACAGGAGGAGATCGAGGAATAACTGCTTCATAAGGGTGGACCAAAACTTGCTCAATTCGTGAAGCTCTTTGTCTTGAATAAAACACTTTCTCAGAAACTACCACATTTACCGACATTCTTCACATTCGGATAATTCCTTCTTGGTACGTCCTTTTTTCTGTCATAGAGTCTACTTTACTTCCCACATACACATTGGTGCGGCAGTGGTGCAGGGTATCGATTCCACTCCACAGGAAGATAGTCAGGAGATCTACAAGATCGCATCCATTCCCCAACAGAGCTGGTTGAAAGACACTCTTGGCCTCCTTTGCCGGCGCCTGTATCCCATGCATGGCACGTGACCCTTTTGCATGACTCGTGTCGCAAAGATTTTCCCAGTAGTGTGCAATCCAGCTGTGATAGTCATCTCTGCAGGGGGAGACTGCACGGTGGCGGTGGTTGGTGCACTGCGCAAGGGCGCGCGCACTGCAGCACTGGAAGCCGACTACGGTGCATGGTATGTCACTGCTGCTGGAGTGAGCCCAGAAGGCAACAATACGCCATGGAAGGAATCTGCTACCCGAAGGGGTACCCAAACTCATGGCTGCTGGACGCTTCATAATGTCTCCTCACCTTCTGTAGCCCTCAAGTCCTCGTAGAACTACTGGGATGAATGAATCATCATCATCATTATCATCATTTAATACTGATTATGCCTTTCAGCGTTCAGTCTGGAGCATAGTCCCCCTTATAAAATTCCTCCATGATCCCCTATTCCGTGCTAACATTGGTGCCTCTTCTGATGTTAGGCCTATTACTTCAAAATCATTCTTAACCGAATCCAGGTACCTCCTCCTTGGTCTGCCTCGACTCCTCCTACCCTCTACTGCTGAACCCATGAGTCTCTTGGGTAACCTTGCTTCTCCCATGCGTGTAACATGACCCCACCATCTAAGCGCCGGCCATTGTGGCCGTGCGGTTCTAGGCGCTTAAGTCTGGATCCGCGTGACCGCTACGGTCGCAGGTTCGAATCCTGCCTCGGGCATGGATGTGTGTGCTGTCCTTAAGTTAGTTAGGTTTAAGTAGTTCTAAGTTCTAGGGGACTGATGACCATAGATGTTAAGTCCAATACTGCTCAGAGCCATTTGAACCAATTTTTTTTGTCATCAAAGAATCCCCTGAATTCACGTGTGTCCCTCACAGCCTTCCTGATTTCCTGATCTGTTATTATATAGTCAATGACAGACCTGGTTCCCCTGCCTTCCCAAGTATACCAGTGAATGTTCTTATGTTTAAAAAAGGAGTTTGTGATTACTAAGCCCATACTGGCACAGAAATCCAAGAGTTGTTTCCCGTTCCTGTTGGCCTCCATATCCTCTCCAAATTTACCCATAACCTTTTCATACCCTTCTGTTCGATGTCCAATCCTGGCATTAAAATCACCCATGAGCAGAACACTGTCCTTGTCCTTTACTCTAACAACTACATCACTGAGTGCATCTAAAAACTATCCATCTTATCTTGACCTGTCCCTTCACAATGCGAATATACTGACACAATCATAATTTTCTTGCTAGACACTGTCAAACCTATCCACATCATCAGTCGTTCGTTTACATACCTCATTGCAACTACCCTGGGTTCCATTTCTTTCCTGATGTAAAGCCCTACACCCCATTCTGCAATTCCTGCTTTGACTCTTGACAGGTAGACCTTGTATTCTCCCACTTCCTCTTCTTTCTCACCCCTTACCCGAATGTCACTAATAGCTAAAACATCCAGCCCCATCTTACTTGCAGCCTCTGCCAGCTCTACCTTCTTCCCAGAGTAGCCCCCATTAATATTAATAGCTCCCCATCACATTACCATTTGTTTGCCGAGTCGTATCTTAGGAGTCCCTGGTTTGTCAGAGATGGGACTCCGTCACCTCCAAAGGTCCGAGGCATTTTACTCTGATTGTTGCATCATATTTAAAGTAGCAGGGAAGCAGGTTGCTAGCCTTACTTGCCCCGAGTCCCATTGAGTTTTACCCCTAACGGTTGAGGGACTAACCGGTGGATTTGTTAGTCTTTTCCGTATGAGCACAAATATTACCACGACTCAGAATATGTCCGAGATGCCCAGCCTTATTCCAGACTGTCGGGACCACGTACTTGGCCACTCATACGTTGCACGTGGTTCATGAACTAGGACATGACTACAGGAACCCACACCATGAACCACGGCTGAATGAATCAGCTACAAAATTTACAGCTATTTATACGAGGTAGCAGCGCATCTATTATGAAAATGCGCCACTTACAGTAACATACCCAGTAACCCCACTGTAACCCGCAGGTGGAGAAAAGTCCTTGCTTGTGCTGCAGAAACGGTGGATTACCATTACGCTGGTATGTTCACCCGAGCGGGCACGGCCTAATGATTCAACAGTTCAGTTGGTATATCCGAAATAGTAACTCGCTGCATTTGTCAGGCAGCAGCGGCTGCTGTAGTATTCCTCCACATATTCTCGCAGATTTGCCCGTAGAATGTCAGTGGCGCTAAATGAGGTACGATTTATTGTGACAGGTTAGCTGGGTCAGTATTGCTCCATGTGCTTCTGTACTTCCACATGCTTTAACACAGTGGAAAAGAGTGAGAGAGGTTGCAAATTACTATATCATTGGAGGCTACTGAACGAATCATTTACTCTGTATCTTCATTTCATTCCATACAATATTAAATTCCTGGACCTTAACTTTTCTTGTAATGTGTAAGGTTACTGCTGAGTCCTCGACAAATCCTTATCGATTGCCGAAGGACCTGTACCTAGATATCGGTAATCACATAGCTCCCTACAGAATCACATGAATTAATTACAGGTGCTGCACAAATCAGAATTTAATAAATTTATTTTATTTAGCGTGAGTGGAACCAGGAAATATGAAACATGGCTGTACTAACCTGGAAGAAGTTAAAGTAGGGAGTTCACTTAAATAAAAGAATGAAAGAATGGTCTTTACAGAAAACTATTTATTACGATTTGTTGAGAACTTGAAAGTTAAACACACGTAAAAAAGGACACGAAATCAATATTTTCAGAGACTATCAATTCAAGTTTGTAACGGAGTTAAGGATAAAGCACTTTTGAAAAAGTCGAGTAATGAGGTGGAGGCGAATACTTTATGTAAGGCTACAGTATAGGTAGAACTGAATACGGTAAGGTCAACAAAAGATTTACGGATTGGAGGCGATCGATTTTGTAGAAATTGCACTGTGATAGGCGAATGTTAGTATGAGATGGAAAGAAAGAAATACATAATGAATGGCGCAGTCATCCATTACATTTAAGGAGTACATGTTGAGTTCGCCATTGCTAATGACTGTACTTGAATTTCACGGACACCAAATGTATCGTTAGATGGGTGCATACACGAATGTAGACATAATATCGGAGCACTCTGTTGGAGAGAGGTGTGTAATGAGCGCGGCAGTATGTAGCGAACAAACAATTTTCCAAGTGGAAAACGCTTACTACACACAACATCGGATATTTGATAAGACTTTGTGTTTTCGAGGTCAATAGTGCCTAGAAAGTGAAGGGCAGCTCTTTTTAAATCGATGTGAAGCAGCACTATGATCGGGCTAGGAACTTCAAAGCGAAGGTCAGACAAACTCTCATCAATTCACAAGAATCTAGTGCAAGGTACCTATACGTTTATTGCGTGCGATGGTGTCTTGATCAGCTTAGTGTGATCCAAAATTCTGAACAATGAAAAATATTCAGTTGATAACGACGTTACAACACGTTCCATGATAAGGATAATCGACAACTGGAAGGTGAACAATGACAAAAGAGGCACAAAAACTAAGGAAAGCGCTATTGAGCGATGTGACTGAAGGAGGTATCCATCATACGGCAACAGAATAGTAAACGTCTGAATAATTTTCCTCAAGATTTTCAATATTCAAACTCTGTTTCTTTCAGGCGGAAGACTCAAAAAAGTGACTATAATTCCAGAAAGTTGTTATATGACTTTTCAGTTTGCAAAAAATTGCGCAGTTTCACTGATTTTCATTTGATGTTTGGGTTAAAAGTTCCATAACGAAATTAGTCTCACTGGCTTTTATTTCCTCAGTATAAACTTTCCCGACATAACAAGTCTCAACAACGATTATATCCATGTTTCGATTTACATACTTGCGCGAACAAATATATTCGCCGTGAAGAAAACGATATGAGCCAAGGGAGCTCAATGACAGACATCAGCTTAAGAGCTTATCCTCGAATTAGCAGTGGTCTAAAGCTGATACCATAAACTGATTCTTTAGTGAAAAGAAAAATTAATAATATTCACTGAGATCAAGTGTTTCTTTGTATAACATTTCAATAAAATGGCAACGAGATATAAAGTTGTCAATTTAAATTTCGTCTAAAAAACGGCACCAATCATATGGTTGCATCAGCTGAAGAAACTATCATGTTCTATACTTCGCTGCCAAGCGGTCTTTGCTTCATCAAAATTTTAACAGCTGTTTCATTTTATTGATAGGTCTCATTAATGCAACAGTCCTACGAAGAAAGTTTGCCACGAAACGTATTAATGAGCTCGCACAATGCGATCCATCTCCGTATAACATAACGTTAGGAGCCTTAGAATTAAGGGCTCACTGCGACGCTATCTTGTTGTGGTCTAGCATTAGCGTCTTTAATCCCAAATCAAAACATACTCGCTCTGGGATTACAAACACGCCATTGCTTAAATTTGATTAATAATCAGCATTGGCGGCCGAAGACTTCCGATATAAAAATTCACCCTCATTCTGCCAACAGCCTTGTCAAAGAAGGCGGAGGAGCGGACAGTGGTTCAGGAAACTCTTTTGCCGTTGGGGTGGGATAGCGGAAGAATCAGGAATGATCAACGGCGTGAGGATGCAGAAGGCAATGGGAACCACTACACTGAAGACACACAATGTGTATCAACAGGCATGTGGCCTATAATCGAAAAAGTTTCATGATAATGTCTCCGTAGCCAAAAGATTCCGAAATAGTCCCCCAATCGGATATCCGGGAGGAGACTGCCAAGGGGGAGGTGACCATGAGAAAACGATTGAATAACCACGAAAGGATAACATTCTAAGAGACGAAGCATGCAATTACGAGGCCTGAATGTGGTAGGGAAGCTAGAAAATCTGAAAAGGGAAATGCAAAGGTTCAATTGAGATACAGTAGCTGTCAGTGAAGTGAAATGGAAAGAAGATAAGAATTTCCGATCGAATAAAAACAGGGTAATATCAACAGTAGCAGAAAATTATGTAACGGTAGTAGCATTAGTTATCAATAGGAAGGTAGGGCAGAGAATGTGTTACTGTCAGCGGTTCAGTGATAGGTGTGTTCTTATCAGAATCGATAACAAATCAACACCGAGAACGATAGTTCAGGTAAACCCGCCGACGTCGTAAGCTGAAGATGCAGAGATAGAGAAAGTATATGATAATATTGAAAGCGTAATACAGTAAGGAAACGGAGATGAGAATCTTATAGTCGTAAGCTGAAGATGCAGAGATAGAGAAAGTATATGATAATATTGAAAGCGTAATACAGTAAGGAAACGGAGATGAGAATCTTATAGTCACGGAGTACTGCAATGAAATTGTAGGGGAAGGAGCAGAAAATAAGGTTACAGAAGAATACGGGCTATGGACAAGGAATGAAAGAGGAGAAAGATTTATTGAATTCTGTAATAAATTTCAGATAATAATAACCAATACTCCGTTCAAGAATCACAAGAGGACAAGATACACTTGGAAAATGCCGGGTGATACGGGAAGATTTCAGGAAGATTAAATAGTGGCAGACAGAGATTCCGAAATGAGATAGTGGATTGTAACGCGTACTCAGAAGCAGATATAGACTCATATCACAATGTAGTAGTGATGAAGAGTAGGCTGAAGTTATAGAGATAAGTCAGGAAGAAACAATCCGAAAAACGGCAGTACTAAGGATTGACGCGATACGCTGGAAGTTCTCTAACGCTATAGATACAGCAATAAAGAATAGCTCAGTAGGCAATACAATTGAAAGACATGTCTACGAAGGGCAATAACATAATTAGGAAAGGAAAACATAGGTACAAAAAAGGTAACTGCCAAGAAATCATGGATAACAGAAAAAATATCTCAGTTGATCGATGAAAGAAAGAAGTACAGAAATATGCTGGGAAATTCAGGACTAAGGAAATACAAGTCGCTCAGGAATGAAATTAATAGGAAATGCCGGGAAGTTAAGGCGAAATGGCTGCATGAAAAGTGTGACGAAATTGCAAAAATTGTTACTGTCGGAAGGACTGACTCAGCAGACAGAAAAGTCAAAATAACCTTCGGTAAAATTAAAAGCATGGATGGTAACATTAAGAGTGCAACAGGATATCCATTGTTAATTGCAGAGGAGAGAGCGTATACCTGAAAAATATTCATTGAAGGCCTCTATGAAGGGGAAGATTTGTCTGGTATGATGACATGAGTCGATTTATAAGAGATCCAGTATTACATTCAGAATTTAAGAGACCTCTGGAGGATTTAAGAAAAAAATAAGGCAGTAGGGATAGCTATCATTTCATCAGAATCGAGGGAAATGGCAACAAAACGACTGTTCACGTTGGTGTGTAGAATTTATGAGTCTGGCAACATATTATCCGAATTTCAGAAAAATGTCGTCCACACAATTTCGAAGATTGCAAGAGTTGAGGAGTGCAAGAATTATCGCACTGTCAGCTTAACAGCTCTTGCGTCTAAGTTGCTTACAAGAATTATATACAGAAGAATGGAAAAGAAAATTGAGGATGTGTTGGACGAAGATAAGTTTGGCTTCAAAGAAGGTATGAAATGTCGTGTATCTTGGGCCTCCCGCTGGGTAGACTGGCCTCCTGGTGTAAGTTAAGGGCACCAGAGGGGCACATCTGACTTTGCGGTTGATAATGGAAGCAAGACTAAAGGAAGATCAAGAAACGATCATAGGATATATCGACCTGAAAAAACGTTCGAAAATGTAAAATGGTGCTAGATTTTCGAAATTCTGAGAAAAATAGTAGTAGCCTATAGAGAGAGACGGGTGTTAAACAGTACGTATAAGATCCAAGAGGGCATAATAAGATAGGACGGGCAAAAACAAAGTGCTCGGATTAAAAAGGGTGTAGGATAGGCATGTAGTCATTGGCCCCTACTATTCAATCTATACTTTGAAGAAGCAATGACGGAAATAAAGTTTCATGAGTGGAATTAAAATTCAAGGTGGTAGGATATGAATGATTCGATACGCTAATGGCATTTCTATTCTGAGTGTGAAGAAGACCTACATGATCTCCAGAGCGGAATGAATAGTCTAATGAGTACAGATTGTGGATTGAGATTAAATCGAAGAAAGACGAAAGTAGTGAGATGTGGCAGAAATGAGAACATCGAGAAACTTTAGGTTGATGGTCACGAAGTAGACAAAGTTAAGGAATTTTACTACCTACATAGCAAAATAGCCAATGACGGACGGAGCAAATAGGATATCAGAAGCAGACTGACTCTGGCGAAATGGGCATTCCTGGCTAAGGGATGTCTACTAGCATCAAACCTAGGCCTTATTTTGAGGAAGAAATTTCTAAGAATTTACGTTTGGAGCGCAGCGTTGTATGGCAAAGAAACATGGACTGTGGGAAACCGGGACTGAAGGGAATCGAGATGTGGTGCTACAGACGAATTTTGAAAATTAGGTGGACTTATAAGGTAAGGAATAAGAAGATTATGCGCAGAATGGGACAGGAAAGGAATATGTGGAACACACTGACAAGGAGAAAGCAAGGATTGATAAAACATCTGTTAAGACATCAGGGAATTACTTCCATGGTGCTAGAGGGAGCTTTAGAGGACAAAAACTGTAGATAGAGACTGGAATGCAACCAGTATAATTGTGTGCGTAGGTTGCAAGTGCTGCTCTGCGATGAAGAGGTTGGCACAGTAGGGGAATTCGTGGTGGGTGCATCAAACCAGTGAGACGACTGATGACTCGAAAAACGTGGTGCAGACGACGGTCTGTTTCGAGTGTGATTGATGCCGTTATGAGTAAGGGGATCAGAAGCCAGTTTCCACTAGGACCGCACGAGGATAGCTGTTTCGCATAGGTTTCAACAGCCAGCTATTGATTCGTGTACTTTTACTGCACGTCCATGTGATCCTGAACAACTTCCATGGGCCTGCGGGCGTAACCATCTGTGGCGGTATACTGGATACCGACCTGTTTGTTTTATGCTCCATGACGTTTTCCACCCTGAATGTCATCAAGGTTGTGTCCAGGCTGAAGGTGGGTGGGTTTCAGACTGGTCTGTGTTCACATGGTCGCTGTTAGGAGCGTGGTTGGGCTGCAGGTATCAGTTTCAGGTGCGCAGGATGTGGATATTCTTGAAGAACATGAACAACCAAATATTCGTTTTGTAAATAAAAACCTCCTTTTTCTTGCGGCAATTTATTTTATTTGCTTCTGGCGCGTTTTGTCTTTTACTTTATCTCATCTTCAGTGGAACTGAGAATGACAGAGTTTTATTTTGACGTGATATATTTGTAAACAATAAAAGAGTTTACTCCCAGTTTTTTACGCAAATAACCGTGCAGAATCTGTATTTATCCGTTACGAGACAAACGAAAGTTATTTTGAATGACAGCGGGTGTCATATAACGTATTAGAAATGGTAATATGTTTTTTGTTCATCCTTTGGCTCTCTCAGGAACGAGTTCGACACCCCGTAGTGTCAATGCCTGATCGTATTGCGGCATTACATGATCTCACAGAGGAGTGACTTACTACTAAAATCATATCCAGTGCCTTCCCACAACATCTGCCTATTCATTGTATAAAGACTTTCTCCTAATTGACGCAGTGGTCCTAGAGGTCGTCATGATGACATCCTCAGTCAAAACGTTTGCCACCCACCACCTTGTGTATATTCATCGATGGCTATCGGTTGTCAGTTCTCCGCAATTTTATACCAAAAACTCCGGCATCAGTCCGTCCTACGAAGTATTCCTAGCACACTATAATTTCCTTTTCCACATGTGTGGCTACTGCGAAACAATCTGACGCTGCTCTTTCACCACAGAATCGTCCAAAATACTTCGCAAACTCAGTTCTGTTCTGAAGTCGATAGCTGATGAATGTGAAATTTTGCCTCTAAAAATCTGTCAGCTTCTTTGCCTAAAACAACGGTTACGAGGAAACAACCGTCTCATAGCTAAGATACGTGTCGTCACAACCAGTAATATATGAATTCCGTTCGTAAAAGACGTATCTCACTCGTGATACGTAATGCAGTGTAGTCTACCTACAGTCAGTTCTGTCTCTCAGCCTTTACTGTTTTCTTTACCAGATGTTTTTATTTAGGTGTTAGGTTATGGATCCAGTACAGTCCACAAGCTAAATCGTCAGCGGTGATTTAGTGTAACCGTGTTCGTTGCATCAGTGAGCATCGGTTTCCTTAATGAGAGAGATTGCCTTCGACACACTTTGAATTAAAGGAGTCCTCGTCCTAATAATTTTGATAACGAAAAGCATTTGCGAGAACAACATATTTTGAGATTGCCTTTGAGTGGTACCTAGGGTATACGTACTGTACACACTATAGGTTAGCAATATGCATATCAAAGATTACAGTGTTAGAGATCATCAGAAAGGAAATTTCAAAGCGAACTGGTTTTTTAATCTCAACTGCAGATACGTACGATGGCCGAGCCAAGGGAACTATTAGAAAGATGAATGCGAAGAAACTTATATTTAGTAAACGAAACATGTATTAATCTTTAGAAACTAAGAGAATGTAACAGCGTATATTACAACAGGGGCAAATTCCAGGGACATAAATTACGACTGACTGTTCAATGATTGGCTGTTTTCACCTTACTCACAGCCAACTTGCTTTCGGACTGAAAAACTATTTTAAAGTTCTCTTTATAATATAACGAATACCGTTTTGTTACTTTTATCGCAGGTAAACAAGAACCCAGTTGCTTGCAGCATAATACACGAAAGCTACGCAATTATCTGAAACACAACACAAATCAATGCTACGAAACCCTTCCAGCTCAACACAGTAATGTGAGAATAATGAGTTCACTGGGTGCTCCCGCTTGTCACAGTACGAGTAGATGTGGAACAACCGACCAGTACAGTCAGTAATATGAGGCGACCCGTATACTGCTTAACATACCGCACTATTGCGCATGCCCTTCCACATCAATGAAACACTCTGATGCGTTTCCGCCGCAAGCAACGGCAGCTATTCGAAGGCCAGCTTTCAGCAAACGTATCGGGCTGTCGTGTTATCGCACACCCCTAATGTAACTTCAGGATGCTAACAGCACAGCTTCGCGGCTAGTAGCCTTGATGCGTAGCGGTTCATAGTTCACACTCGAGTAGCGACGTTCCGATAAACCAAGTAAGTTCAAATGGTTCAAATGGCTCTGAGCGCTATGGGACTTAACATCTTAGGACATCAGTCCCCTAGAACTTAGAACTACTTAAACCTAACTAACCTAAGGACATCACACACATCCATGCCCGAGGCAGGATTCGAACCTGCGACCGTAGCAGTCCCGCGGTTCCGGACTGCAGCGCCTAGAACAGCACGGACACGGCCAGCAAACCAAGTAAGTATTCGATACTTTTGTTTCGATGCCGACAAATTTTCTAATCGAATGATTCTTTCGATATTTACTCGGAATCGAAAGAAAAGTACTTGTATCGAATGTATTTTACGCGTATATCCGCGTAGTGAGGAAGTGTCTGTTTTCTTGTGTCTATTGTACTGCCTCCCGCCCCCGCACTGCTCTTCATCTGTTTCATCGACCACGTATTGATCGTGGTTTTCTACCGTGCTGTGCGTGTTTCTTGTCGAAAGTTCGTTAGCTTTTATTACGTCATGGCACAGCTGGAATCCAATGTGGTTTGCGCTAACGATAAATCTCATTGTTGACTAGGATTTAAATTACCTGGCCATAAAACAGCTATATCTATACATCGAGGAATAGTGCCTCGAGCCGGCCGGGGTGGACGGGCGGTTCTAGGCGATACAGTCTGGAACCGCGCGACCGCTACGTTCGCAGGTTCGAATCCTGCCTCGGGCATGGGTGTGTGTGATGTCCTTAGGTTAGTTAGGTTTAAGTAGTTCTCAGTTCTAGGGGACTGATGACCTCAGATGTTAAGTCCCATAATGCTCAGAGCCATTTGAACCATTTGAATAGTACCTTGTGCAGCCAATCAAGTTAAAAAGAAAGTCAAATCTGATACAATACTTCTGACGTATCTCTTTTGAAACTTGTTCCTAAAGTTAAGGGTGAAATTCGGTCTTCCTCACGTTGTCTCACTTCTTACATCTGAGGAAAGTGATATCTGGAATCGTATTTGATAGTATTTCAGTATCTGGCATGCTAACTACCAGACGGATGGAAATACTCAAGCAGCATTTCCCTTTATTCAAGACTTTTTAACACTTCACTGGAGAACCATCTGGACAATAGTATGTTACGTATCCAAAATTATTGTTTGTCAACAGAAATTAACAGTATCACACGAGACTCGCCAACCAGTGCCGAAGAAAATGAATAGGTTAATTTAATTAAATGACCAAGCAGCCATTGTTACTCTGTTGGATCCATGGTTTAAAGACTTGCATGTTCATGATCCAGCAGCTTGCGGACGACCGTATAAAAATTTAGAAGTATGGTTTATCAACAACAAAAAAAGCAAAGTGAATCGGAAGAAGGTGGTGCTTAGTCCACCGTAAAACAGGGATACTATGTTTCGAAACTTCATAAACAGCTAGCGCATGGCATCAAAAATGGAAAGGATACACAGAAAGGGAATGAAGTACCTTTCTGTTTGTCGAACCCAATAATATCTTTAAAAAGTAACTCTGTTGTCGAGAGGGAAGACATGAAAGTAATTTTTCTGATTTTGCACATATATGCCTAGTGAGTATTTTCAAAACCTGATGCAATTATGACTCGAAATATAAATGAGTTTTCTACTAATTATACAATGCCTGTTTTTCTGAAACCATCTGAAAGGTGATTTTTTTTGTTTAAAGATGATCATTAACAAAGAAATAAAAAAAATTTCTAGCGTTGTATTAGACTCCAGAACATAATGAAGCAAAATAAGATATATAAACTCAACACTACTTCATTTGCTAAAAAACGAAAAAGTATCGATAAGAGTAGCTATCGACACTTTTAGAGTATTCATACATCTACATATACATCTACATTTATACTCCGCAAGCCACCCAACGGTGTGTGGCGGAGGGCACATTACGTGCCACTGTCATTACCTCCCTTTTCTGTTCCAGTCGCATATGGTTCGCGGGAAGAACGACTGTCTGAAAGCCTCCGTGCGCTCTCAATTCTCTCTAATTTTACTTTCGTGATCTCCTCGGGAGGTATAAGTAGGAGGAAGCAATATATTCGATACCTCATCCAGAAACGCAACCTCCCGAAACCTGGCGAGCAAGCTACACCGCGATGCAGAGCGCCTCTCTTGCACAGTCTGCCACTTGAGTTTGCTAAACATCTCCTTAACGCTATCACGGTTACCAAATAACCCTGTGACGAAACGCGCAGCTCTTCTTTGGATCTTCTCTATCTCCTCCATCAATCCGATCTAGTACGGATCCCACACTGATGAACAATACTCAAGTATAGGTCGAACGAGTGTTTTGTAAGCCACCTCCTTTGTTGATGGACTACATTTTCTAAGGACTCTCCGAATGAATCTCAACCTCGTACCCGCCTTACCAATAATTAATTTTATATGATAATTGCACTTCAAATCGTTCCACACGCATACTCCCAGATATTTTACAGAAGTAACTGCTACCAGTGTTTGTTCCGCTATCATATAATCATACAATAAAGGATCCTTCTTTCTATGTATTCGCAATACATTACATTTGTCTATGTTAAGGGTCAGTTGCCACTCCTTGCACCAAGTGCCTATCCGCTGTAGCTCTTCCTGCATTTCGCTACCCATAACGCTCCCCTGTGGCACGCCAGAGGTTACTTTAACGTCTGTAGACGTCTCTCCATTGATAACAACATGCTGTATTCTGTTTGCTAAAAACTCTTCAATCCAGCCACACAGCTGGTCTGATATTCCGTAGGCTCTTACTTTGTTTATCAGGCGACAGTACGGAACTGTATCGAACGCCTTCTGGAAGTCAAGGAAAATAGCATCTACCTGGGAGCCGGTATCTAATATTTTCTGGGTCTCATGAACAAATAAAGCGAGTTGGGTCTCACACGATCGCTTTTTCCGGAATCCATGTTGATTCCTACAGAGTAGATTCTGGGTTTCCAAAAACGACATTATACGCGAGCAAAAAACATGTTCTAAACTTCTACAACAGATCGACGTCAAAGATATAGGTCTATAGTTTTGCACATCTGCTCGACGACCCTTCTTGAAGACTGGGACTACCTGTGGTCTTTTCCAATCATTTGGAACCTTCCGTTCCTCTAGAGACTTGCGGTACACGGCTGTTAGAAGGGGGGCAAGTTCTTTGGCGTACACTGTGTACTATGAGTAGTATCGCAGGCCGGGTTGAACATCTTTCATTTGAGCATGTAGCGAGACTCTGATAGTATCGGGACATTCCTATACCCGAGATCCCGTCTCGTTTGCAACGTGCGTAGTGCGTATGCCGTTGCTCATATGGCGCTATATATGCTGGCATTTCGCTGGTTCTCTGGAAGTAAAGGCTTACTGCACACTTCACAGCATATAATGAATGTGAAATGAAGATATTGTGGAAAAAGAAATAAGGAAATACAGCCATGGAAGAGACTTTGTGAAATGAAGCTTAATTTTCGTGGTTATTTATTACGGATAAAAATGGTTCACATGGCTCTGAGCACTATGGGACTTAACTTCTAAGGTCATCAGTCCCCAAGAACTTAGAACTACTTAAACCTAACCAACCTAAGGACATCACACACATCCATGCCCGAGGCAGGACTCGAACCTGCGACCGCAGCGGTCGCGCGATTCCAGACTGTAGCGCCTAGAACCGCTCGGCCGGCTATTACGGATACAAATGACAGTTAACTTTTGACTGAAAGTAAGGGCAAATTTATTGTTCCAGACAAATATGTGAAACATACTGCTGAGAGTGATAGCAACTGCAGTTACATAAAACTAACGGCGTCAGAAAAATTTTAGTTTCTTACTAAAAGTGAATAAAAACTTCCAATGAAACATACGTTTTTAAAACAATCAACACCGATTATGGCTACTTTCTGTAACCAATGATTTTGTGTACGCTTTTGTCAAAACTTTTCGAACTGGAGGAAGCATGTTTAGTGCATCGGTAGATAATAAGACAAAGAACTGTCTCATTCCCCTGCCTCTGCTCCAAACTCACCATAGTAGCTGCCAACCATTTAACACAATTTATATCCTAGCTCGTGAAACTCAATAACGAACGAACCAATAAATGAAAACAGGGCAGCACATATAATCGCGCTCGACAGCAGGTTGGTAGTGGCGAATAACAGAGCCAAAGCACTGCCCCAAACGCGGTACAGATGTTCGACAGGGTTAAACTGCAGTTGGCATAGAATGATTCGCCGGCAGATGGCATTGGCGCTGACTGAAATTGGCGTCATAGCGCAGAATGTGCTCGTTTCTGAGTGCGAGTCCCGCGACACACGCATTAAACGCGAAATGCATCATTGGCGTCGGCCTTCTGGTCAGGGCGTGCTAGGATTAACAGTCGAGCCCGGTACCAGAATTCACTGCTGCTGACAGGCAATGAAACCAGCCAATCACAGGAAATTTACGAGAATGTAGAGCGACGAGTGTCGCCGGACGATCTCAATGTTCAGTAGGAAACACATGAATCTGTGCTAGCGGAGAATGGAAACACATCGCATCTTATTGTACTCACACTTATCTGGAGACTCCCTGCTTTGCATCTCTGATCATTTACGTGTTTGAGCGTATTACACACACACACACACACACACACACACACACACACACACACACACACACACACACTCGCTCATACGCACACATACACACACAGACATTGAAATATGTCGTGCAGTTGCTGTCTCTGTATTGCTCCCCACCCACGACAACCTCGTCCCCTAGACCTTATGTAACAAAGTATCTAATCATAACAAAACAACGTTCACTGCTCTGTTAATTCTGCAGTACAATAAATCCACAGTAACTCAGGAATACATGCATAGTTAATATCTATATTTATCTAAATTAGAAAGGAACACTCCTTGTATCGAGTAGGTAACTGTGTGAAAGAAATCTAAATTTCATCCTGTAGACCAACAGTGTCGTAGTCATTTATGCGTACCTTGAAAATACTGACTCTTGGTGATGTTCACCACGTAGTTCACCTAAGACGCCATTTTCGTGATGTTTCTCGGAACTGAATTCTAGACGGACTGAAGTTGGTAAGGCAAGGACAACTGTCTGCATTGAATATCAGAGGCTATATTTTCTCTACAACGGCTATGGTTCAAGGACAAAGAACACATTTTTCGTTCAATCTTACAAGCTGCTTAATAGCAATCACAACAGGACTGATAACTAACTGCAAGAATAGCTCGAAAGATGGTTGCAAGTTTAACAGCGATACTAATTTGTCAGTCAGAAACATTGACAAAGCCTCAGATACCATAATGTGGAAGAACGGCATGTCGTTAAAAGTTTGAGTATACAAAGAAAGAACTGATGCGGTAAGAAAAACAAGGAAAATTTATCCGTGAATAGCGTCACGAAAACTGCATTCTCACAAATCAACACTTAAGCCCTCACCAAAGGAATCTTGTCCCTACGCTCTCAAGTATGCCATCTAGGCGTAAATACTTCACTCTGCTAACAGTTTCGATGTTACGGAAAGGATTACCAGATAATATTAATTTTTCTTGTTTTATCTGTTGCACGACTTTTCTAATTACCTGTCTCTGACAGTACTGTATACCAGTTCGTTGGGCTTAATGCGAATGTTCATTTTTTTTAAAATTATTGTTAACTTTTGGGCATCACATTTAAACTGAGAAATAATTAAACGTGGTTCTTACTCCCACAAAGTTCTAAAACTATAATCGACAAAATAATTTCATGGAAGCAGTACTACACATGAAATTCAATGTTAAAAGAAGTTTCAAGAATTTCAGTTAATGAAAAAGTCGAAGGATGCAGAATGGCGAGGCCATCGTCATATTGGTATCACGCATCATAACGTATGATTCTGACATTCCTCAAGAGCCCTTACGTTTTTCTCTGCTTGTGTGTACCTGAGTATGTGATTATTAATCTCCAGACATACTGTAATTTTACAAATTCTACATTCAGACGCCTCACTGAACGTGTGCCCAGAAGAAGTCAAGCAAAGGGCGGATACACACCATCCGGCGGCACGGTTTCGTTCCTCCTACGGAAAACAGTTCCACTCAACTATCTGAGACTTTCTCTTCTCCTATAGCCACGCCTGTCCTGTTACACAACAATCAACGTTCTGCAACTGGATTAGTTGTAGTAGAACCAGTCGCACTAACTATATCTAAAGGTTACATTAAAAGCTTTTGCCGTTCCGAATAGCTGAGGTATGTGAGTCGGTAGGGCTCGCTATTTAACTTTTTTTTGTTTTGTTTTTGAAATCACCCACCTTCTCAGTACTCGCCACGATGTCAGTATCGATATCTGATTGGAGTCTCTCATCTCCGCGTATCTTTGGTGAGTTGTTTTCTACAGTTATAACGACTGAACGTTGAAGGTTTTGCTAAGTGTTTGTAAGAAACGAAAGACACTCTGGAGCTCTCCAGACGGACGCTTCTGAATAGTGTTAATTGCAGTTCACTTCTTATGATATTTTACGGTTCTATTTTTTGTGGCGAAATCGCCGATAGTATTTCCATAATTTAGCTTGGGACGTCATTCTGTGGTTTGTTTGGCCCTCCCAAGACTTTAAGGCCTCAAATACTTTCTTACTGCCTTTGCTGAGATTGCCTTGCAATAATTGATTTCTCTCTTGTCTACCCCACCGTACTGCTGTTTGGTGCGGTGTTCAGTAGTACCGCAAATACTCCCTCGCCCGTTTTAAGATTTGCGAGCCGCATCCTTATCGATGTATAATACCAATATAAAATTTCTGTAAGTTGGTTGCAGCCTGTTACCGTGTTGCACATCGTGGAAAATCTTTCCCGTGCCGAATGTGATCCTGAAGGGCATCACGGTGCACAACACCGCATGACCATGAAGATACGTATTGTATATTATTATTTTAACGGATTTAGCCACTGAACTTAAGAGTTGATTTTTGTGTTTCTTTATTTATTTTGAAAGGAAAAGATTTACATACCTGGTTAATTATAACATCTAGGCTTAATTATTTGTCATAATTCGTTGGGTGTAGTATGCATCACATGTAAGGAGGTTTACCGTATAAAGTGTTTAAAAGGAAGTAAAATATTTTGTGATACGATGCGCAACGAGAGGCTACAGTGTTTGGGTGTACGTTGACAGTAATCAGATTTTGTTGCATTTAAGTTGTTTTAATTAAAATATCGTGATCAATATTTTATTGCCTTAAGAGATCACAGGTGTTACCTAGGAAAATTTTGGTTTTGCTATGTGGCGTTAGAATCTTTTATTTAACCCTGAATTATAAAATTTCTATTTTTTTCCTTTAATTAAAAAGGTATTTTGAGCTTTAAGCGTAGTAAATCGATTCTGAGAGCTGTTGTCTGATGTTTATTATTTAAGAGACTTTGTTAAGTAACGCTTCAGAAACTTTCATTAACAAACTATACTGAGGATCTTGCTGTTCATGATAACGAATGTTCACTTACTATTTTAAAATCATGTTAATAAAGTTGTAAAATTTTAAAGGTAAAGAAAAAACTTTTATTAGAGAAACGGTGCCTGACCGTACTCCCCCACAACTTCCAAATTTACGAGGTACTGGCCTTCAGGCGTTGTCTGACGTTTCCCCGGTATTTATCCCAGCTAAAGTCTGCGGGGCTATGTCAGTATGACTTGAGATATAGTTCGTCAGTCAAAACATCAATATACTGTTACTTCTTTTATATAAAATTCAGCGCCAAGCTCGTCCTAATTTGAATTTAAGTTTCGTAATTGGCATGATATCGCTGTCACTCATCATAGACACCTTATGGTATTTAACAAAACGTGTTACCAGGAAATTAGGATCAGAGTGTCTGTGACTGAATGTTTGCCCTGATATTGTCAAAATCAGTCTACTCGAACGCTCAGTTTTCTCTCACGACTCGTATAATATGTCACGCTGGTTTTAGTTAGTTCAGAAGTTGCAGTTTACACTGAAGTGCCGGATTTTCACACGTTCGTTTTCTTCACTCGTTCTGATGTTACTTTGTGGCACTCGTTGATCCAGTTCATCTCTTTGTTTCGCATATTACTACATCTGCTCAGAGCTCCTAATCATGGTGGGTGATCTCCGAATAGATATAGTAATTTTGAGGAATTACGAGTTAAACTTGACCGAGGAAAAAAATGTTTCGTCAGGTACATCTATGGGAGTAACCAGTTGAACGATTTGCGTGACAGTTGTTTGTGTGGTATTAGTGCATTTAATACATGAACAGGAAACTGTAGAAGCAGATATTAAATTTGGACTGATGCCTGTCGAAAATGGAAAACAGAAGTAGCATGTGAAGAAAATAAAATACGAATGTATGCAGGAAATGTTTGTCATACTGTAAGCACAACAAAAAATAAATTTGTGGAGGTGAACAGAAATTGTACTGATATAAAATTTGTAGCAACCGGCTAGTAGATAATAAAATTGAGCAACGGACCAGAAATTTAAACAACAGGTTAAGAATTTTAAATGCAGAATGAATGGAAAATATATGGGGGGGGGGACAAATTATTCATTAGTTTGGCATAAAAGATCATGAAAGTATTTCTCAGACTGAGAATGTGTGTAAATATTCCTTAGAAAGCGTAGAAAGTCGATTAAAAGAGATTGTAGGAAAGGTGTATGTTGGAATCAAGCAGACGACAGAGCAAGTAAAGAAGGATGTACCTAAGATCGAGCAATACGTTGATGACGTTGAATTTATGTACAAGAATGATCATATAGCTGTAGACATTAAAATTAATGCCACAAATACAAATTGTTTGAAATCAGCAGGAGCTGTGTCTAATCGTGAGAACTTACAGAAACTAATGTATATTAGGTGACGAAATAAACTTGGAATGTAAAACATAAGTGATACGAAAATTATACAAGAATGAAGCAGGAAATAACAATCGAGTGGGAACTAACAGCGTGGGTTGTAATTTGGCGACAGTATCTTCTGAAGTAGCTTCAGAAAATGTATAGCCAAAAGGATTTTGGAATGAAATTGAAAACTAATGTGCTGCTTTTCTATGGACAACCTTTTTTTAAGAATTTACATCGGTTTTAACACTTTGTAAGAGATCACCCAGCTTTGTGATCAGCGTAGTCATGGTTCTACATGTCTAGCTTTCCGCGCATCTGCATGCGTGCATCACTTGAACCATCTCTCCATGTCGCTATATGGCGCTTGCGCATGTTCGTCTTAACACACCACCTGTTATTACACACGCAGTGTGCGCGCTTGCGGTGGTAAATGGGCGACCGGTGCTGCTTAATTTTACATAATCTTATAGATGATCATATACGATCACTTTTCGATATATGGAGACCCGTTATCTCGTTACATATTAGTACTCATAGTATCACGGGAGCATATCACAGTAACGCTCTACGTTTTTTATGCTATTTTGTAATTCAAGTCCTCTACTTACAGAAAAATTTCTGACTATGAACGCTCGGCCATCGCATTCTCTTGTCTGATCAGAAGATGATTTGATTATATTGCACCTGATGATACGCATGAAATACTGTAAAACGCGTTGTGCTTTTAAATAAAGTACTTACAGCAGAAGTAATAAAAGCCGAAGTTTCATCTTCAAAATTGTTTTGAAAATGTTTTGTCTAGTTTGTGGACTGATTGGCAGAAGATTGATTGTATTAAAAGAGGCGATCAATAAGCAATGCTACACATCTTTTTTGCATGAAGCTGGTTGGTTTTATTAAGGATATCAATACGTCGTATTATTCCGCACTCTTTTGGCAATGAGAATGTATTTATCAACGTAATCTTCGTTCAATGCTACACCCTTACGCCGCCTTACCGGCAGGGCCCGCCTGCTCACAGGGTACCATTCTGTTGGTCGATGTCGCAGCCAACGGCTTCCAGTAGCAGTAAGCTCCCCGTTATCCACATCATGCTTCGGAAGAGTGCATCCTTTATTTGGCAAAACAGATGGAGGTCGGAAGGTGTGAGATACGAGCTGCAAAGTGAATGAGGAAGAACAATGCAGTAAAGTTTGGCGAGATCCTCTTGGGTGCGTAGACTTTTGTGAGATCTTGTGTTGTCATGGAGAAGGAGAATTTCGTTTGCATTTTTGTGGCATGGTAGTTCTTTAGTTTCCTGATGGTGGCACAATTCATTTCTGAG
Source organism: Schistocerca piceifrons (assembly GCF_021461385.2). NCBI lineage: Eukaryota > Metazoa > Arthropoda > Insecta > Orthoptera > Acrididae > Schistocerca > Schistocerca piceifrons. Next base: position 197,037,319 of record NC_060142.1, on the reverse strand, counting down.
TTGATCGCTGCACCATGAGGAAGGACATCAAAGAGAATAATCGTTCCACAGACCCAGAAAACTGTCGCTATGACTTTATCGGCTGAGGATACGGCTTCAGAATTTTTCTTTATACGAAAAGTCGTGTTGCACCACTCCATTGATTGCCGTTTTGTTTCTGGTTCCAACTGATGAACCGATGTTTCGCCGCCTACGACTATGTTCGACGAATGACTTTCACGACCAGCCTTGTAACGCCCAAGCAACTCCGCACAGATGTTTCTGCGGTGCTATTTACGATCTTAGGCGGCGAGGAACCTAGCAGGCACACACCTCTGAGTACGCCAATTAGTGGACTATCATATCAGCACTACCGTAAGAGACGTACAGATGAGTAGCGAGGTAGTCCGCACCTTCCAATACTGCAGCAGTCACAGCTGTGTGTGGCCGACCGGCACGCGAGAGATCGGACATGTTTGCACAACCTTGTTCCATGGCCACAAATGTGTCTCCCAATGACTCAGCGTGCATTTGTTCACTGCCAGGTCTCCGTCGACATTCTGCAAGTGCCTATGAAATTTAGCGATTCTCTGTTTTTCCGCCAAACAACAGTCAATGACAGCTCTCTGCTAGGAACGCCCCGCCGTTGCAGACGCTACCATTCGCATTCGGAACTTCATGAAACTATGAGTGCTGAAGAGGAAATATTTGACGATATCTCAAAACAAGATCCGCACTTTCTCAAAAGAAATTTGCCAATAAAAAAAAATGTGTTGTATCACTTTCCGAATTCCTCACGTACGTCGATATTATTGGGGAGGGCTAGGCCGTGGGGTGTCACTGCAACCGAACGAAATGATAATTTTGAAAAGTTTACGGATCATTTTTCAAAGAATATTATGGCCAACAGAAATAGATGGAATTACAAAAAAGTTTCTGAAGTGATGAAAATTTTAATGCAACATAAAAGAGTGTAAAAGGTTTGCTTTAAAGTGTGTTACACTATTATTGTATTTAACGAGTAAGTTAGGGCCGGAACAGATAATATTGGGTTTGGGTGCGAAATTACCTATAAACTGGCGTAACAAAGTTGTTGTATTCCTAGGGATAGCTTTAATAATGTTATTAATAATTTAAAAGGGTTCAAAAGCTAATTCTGGAATAGGAGCTAAGAAACACGAACATTAGGCCCCAGAGAAACGTGAAAACCTGTCTAAATGTTAGTATAAACAGAGTGGGTTTGCTTCGTTATAATAAGGGGAGAGATGTAAGGGCTTGGCGCCATCCAGCAACAAATAGGTCAATTAATAGAGAGCAATAATCTCACTATAGACCACAAGAAATGACGATGGTGATTCTCAGAACAGGTAATAGTGTGGGTTACCAGCAGGAAACGAAACAGTATTACAGCGTACGTGAAACTGGATCCTGTCTGTGAAACGGTTATATTTGCAGAATCGGTAACAGTAATTTAAACCTGCTAGCCAAGCCCTTCGTATTGAATAACAGCAAAGTAACAGCAAACTAATAGCAGAAATTTCAGAGTATTGACAGGAGTGATGGAGCTGACGTTAATCAGATTACTGAACTCAAAACGTGCGTTTTAGAGGAGGCTTAGAGGAATTTATGAATGGAGACAGATGAAGTAAACACAGCAGTGCAGCTAATTTGTTGTATTCTTTAAGTGTAAATTAGGAAGCATCTGATGAACAGGAAAGCATGTACAGTGAAACGGAAGATAAATCCTGTCTAGAAGAAGGATGAAATACAAATAATAAAGAATTGTAGGAGGTAGACAATAAAACGGTGGAGGAAGTATTGGAGGCAGTTATGAAGAGTGAGTGCCATCCTACAAATATGCATGTAGTCTCTAGACCCAGAGAAGTTGTTGATAGAAGGAAAATAGTAGACCATTTACTGTAGGAAGTCGAAATCGTAACAATGGGGAGAAAGACAGGACAGCTAGTAATTAATTTGATGGTGCAAGGTGAATCTGGGGAACTGTGTTGGAGAATGGTGTATGGACAATTCGAAAGAAAAATGAAATTTATCAGTTAATGAAGCAACCCACTATCATCCAGAAATGAAAATGGAGGAGACTGCAAAGGGCTGGACATGTGGCTAGAATGAAAAACAACAGAATCACCAAGAAAGCATTTGAAGCAACTCTCCTGGCAACAAGAACATTGGGCCGACCTCGTAAAAGGTGGAAAGATGACTGTGCGGCTGGTCCCGGCGGAGGTTCGAGTCCTCCCTCGGGCATGGGTGTGTGTGTTTGTCCTTAGGATACTTTAGGTTAAGCAGTGTGTAAGTTTAGGGACTGATGACCCTAGCAGTTAAGTCCTATAAGATTTCACACACATTTGAACACTTGGAAAGATGACATAGAGGAGGATATCGCAGCGTTAGGAATTTCCGCATGGTGGAAAGAGACAGAGAGAGATAGAAGGCGACGGAAGCAGATTGTTGATGCAGCTCGTGGTCTACAGGGCCTGTGATCGCTAAGAAGAAGAAGAAGAAGAAGGTGTTGCGGGGCAGTGCTTAGCTGACACTGGCAGTGATCTACAGGTTGTTACAAAAAGGTACGGCCAAACTTTCAGGAAACATTCCTCACACACAAATAAAGAAAAGGTGTTATGTGGGCATGTGTCCGGAAACGCTTAATTTCCATGTTAGAGCTCATTTTAGTTTCGTTAGTATGTACTGTACTTCCTCGATTCACCGCCATGATTTCATACGGGATACTCTACCTGTGCTGCTAGGAGATGTGCCTTTATAAGTACGACACAACATGTGGTTCATGCACGATGGAGCTCCTGCACATTTCAGTCCAAGTGTTCGTACGCTTCTCAACAACAGATTCGGTGACCGATGGATTGGTAGAGGCGGACCAATTCCATGGCCTCCACGCTCTCCTGACCTCAACCCTCTTGACTTTCATTTATGGGGGCATTTGAAAGCTCTTGTCTACGCCATCCCGGTACCAAATAAAGAGACTCTTCGTGCTCGTATTGTGGACGGCTGTGATACAATACGACATTCTCCAGGGCTGCATCAGCGCATCAGGGATTCCATGTGACGGAGGGTGGATGCATGTATCATCGCAAACGGAGGACATTTTGAACATTTCTTGTAACAAAGTGTTTGAAGTCACGCTGGTACGTTCTGTTGCTGTGTGTTTCCATTCCATGATTAATATGATTTGAAGAGAAGTAGTAAAATGAGCTCTAACATGGAAAGTAAGCGTTTCCGGTTACATGTCCACATAACAAATTTTCTTTCTTTGTGTGTAACATGAGGAAGGAAGAATTCAAGGGTACAACGAATTTGGTGAAGAAATGGGGCGGATCGAGAGTGAAAGGATCTGCAGTTCGCCAGTTTCTCGTACTGAGAAATAAGAATTATACTCAGATAGTAGAGTTGGGTAAACAGAGGATTCTTTTCACATTTGTGGGTTTATAAATACGTTCGTTTAGTTAAATGCTCTGAAAACATATTATATGATGACTGGTCCAATGTGAAACAAACAGGATAACACCATTTCCGAAAGCTATGAGTAGTCTCGGCCAAGTAGAAGACATGGCGTGCGTGTGTTTTTTGTGAGCTATAAAACTGCTTTATGGAGTCTACAAGAGATGCGTAGAAACGCCTCCATGACGAAAGGGAGTGTGTACTAGGGGCTCTGAGTAGATGTAGCAACTTTGCGAAATTGTATGTTAAACTGATTTTCTGAAGCCCGCAATGTAATCACAGACGAGTGAGAAAGACGAGCAGGCGAAATTCCGGTTTCTCTCAGCAAACTGCACCTTTTTGAATTAACTAAAATCCGCTTGGTATATAGTGCAACTCAAGCTCATCTAACTGAATGTCCGAAGAGACTGATTTGGATGTTGTTAGAGTGAGCATTCAATTGCGTAGGCTATCAATTTGTAAGCTTCCCGGTAAGAGGGTTTTTTAAATACCATACGCTGGTTACTACAAGTCACTGTCGCAGCATGTAAGTGTCATAATTTTAATTGCAGACTAGCATGGACTTTGTGATTCTTTTGCAACAAAGACGTGACAATATATGTTGAGGATCATTCAAAACCTTTCTCACATTTAATATGTTAACTAGTCAAAAACTTGAAACCAGAAAGAAACATTGGTTGCACCGTTTAGATACGGACAATGCTGCTGGTTCTATTACTTTTCATCCAGTCGAGAAACATTTTTTATAACAGGGCAGGCGTGGCTGCAAAAGAAGACGATCACCGAAAGCTCAGGGGATATATCTGTAGCACGAATGAAACTGCATCTCGCGGCCATATAACTAAGTGTCTTCATACTTCTCATGACACAGTACATTCCCTTCAGGACCACACTGGCAAGGCTTCCCAATATACAGAAATACATACAAAGGCCAGTTTCTTGGGACGGATACAATCCTGTCCGACTAGATTGTATTCATGCTTCCTTAGGGTAGATCGAAGGCCATATTTATCAGCTTCCAGTTGGTCTGGTTTGTGATGATCAATGACTTCTGGAAGCCTCTGTGAAGTCCAGCCTACAGTATTTTAGTAATTATCTAGTCTTCAGAAAACCTTCTGACAGGAAAGAGATAACGACGAGTGTTTCACCCTGCCTTGAAGTTTCAAAACCATGGTACTCTTTGGCATACGTAGACCAAAATCAAGCTTTATACAAGGGGAAAGAAAGACGACGATCAGCAGATGGCAGATGGTCAAATGTCAAGTTCCTCCATTACTAACTAATCAATATGCTGCACTCTCTAATACCGTGCCACCATTACATTATTCACTGTAGTGGCGTTAATTGAGTTGTACAGTATTTAACATGTATATAAATAATTTCAATATGTCACGTCTTTTAGTTCTCAATGTTGATGAAAACACATTTATAGCTACAATGAGATTTTCACTCTGCAGCGGAGTGTCCGCTGATATGAAACTTCCTGGCAGATTAAAACTGTGTACCGGACCGAGACTCGAACTCGGGACATTTGCCTTACGCGGGAAAGTGCTCTACCAACTGAGATACCCAAGCACGACTCACGCCCCATCCTCACAGCTTTACTTCTGCCAGTACCTCGTCTCCTTCTTTCCAAACTTCAGAGAAGCTCTCCTGCGAGAAGAGCTTCCTGGAAAATGGCAGATCCCTACCGCACTCCCCTATGTAGTTTGAGTTCATAACATACAATTCAATCTCACGCAACAGTTAGGTTGTGTTGAATGTTACTGCCGTCTGAGGAAATAGCTGCTTCAGCCATTCTGGACCCTGGACTGCAGAAAAGTGTCTCTTTATATTATTCAGTTTCGTTGATGTCGGAAGCGTGTACAGAATAATTAATAAAAAAGTTCCTGAGGTGAAGCAAAGTATTCAAGTAAAATCACAACAGTTTGTGTCTCAATATGGTGAGAAAGTATTTCTGACTGATGGTAACATATTGTTTTGTAAACTGCACGATGTAAGAGACACTGTAGAGACGCCGTCTGGCGTTCAACCGCGCAATGCAGGAAACAAACAGAACCGCAAAGAGCAACGGACTGAAAATTGAAGAGCAACAAATGCTCTTAGGAGAATCCGTCAGACTTATTCACTTCTCTGCAAAGACCTTTGTACAGATTTCTCCTGTGCTGGCATTTCGTAAAGTAAACGGAACCACCTAAAGCTTCGTGAACTCTTAGGAAAATACACAGGCTAATTCCTTCCAGATTCTTCCTAGTTAAGAACGGATTACATCAGCCGAATTGACAAAGAAACAATGCTATAAATCAGAAAATGGTTTGCAACAAAGAAAAAAATATCGCTGCCAGATGACTAAACCAGTCTCTATGGAAAGGTATAGTCCAAATTCATTTTGGGAAGTTTGGATGATGATGCTCCAGACAAAAGCTTTATAATAAACGGTGAACATTTTAAAAGGTAAATTCTTCCACCACTAGTAAACGTTCGACATAACTGTGGTTGCCATTTAACTGCAAGAAGTTAAGCATGACAACGTAGAGTTCGTCTAACCCGATAATTCTGCAAAGGTTGCAATTTTAAAACAGAAATTCCACCATAAACGTACGTAATGGTATCACAAACTAGACTTTTAACCGTCAGTATCTTCCACCTGTTCCACCAGGACACCAACCAGCCATGAGCATAATCGTATATTGAGAAAATTCTGCCTAATTCGTCTGGCAGTCAGAGCAGTATCAGAAATTATTAATAAGAATCAAAATCATCGCGAACGATTCTTTCCCTTTGGCAATGCTCGTTCTATTTCCAGGTGCCGTTCGTTATATGTAAATACACGTCTGATTGGATTGCAAGTTCTTCATACACTATACAAAGTATGTCATATTTCACATAAAACAACGCAGTATTAGAAAACGTGCTACAATATTTCACTAATGTATGCTCCCAGGGCAAGTTTACCATAAATCAGCAGAATGCAATATCGGCATCGCCTACCACTGAATACATTGGAAAAAATGCCTTAGTAATGAAGGAGAGCCTAACGACACATATCTAAATAGGTGTTAAAGCAGTGTATATCAATTTCACGCAGACTGGTGACACAAAATGGAGGCTGTTATGACTAGAGTACAACAAGTAAGGGAATGCGTTTGAGAATCCAACTGAACATGAAAGTCTCACGTGGTGCATCAAATCTAGAAATTGTTTTTAGAACCATTGCAGAACTTGGGGGCCAGAAGCCATACTCTGAATCACAATAATTATTCCACAGTACCTGTAAACACTGAGTATCCAACATATTCCAGCACGGCACACAACAGACACTGCGCGTTCTACGCTGAAGCCGGCCGGAGTGGCCGAGCGGTTCTAGGCGCTACAGTCTGGAGCCGCGCGATCGCTACGGTCGCAGGTTCGAATCCTGCCTCGGGCATGGATGTGTGTACTGTGCTTAGGTTAGTTAGGTTTAAGTAGTTCTAAGTTCTAGGGACTGATGACCTCCGAAGTTAAGTCCCATAGTGCTCAGAACCATTTTAACCATTTTTCTACGCTGAAATAGCCGAGTGACAAATTGCATAGAGTTGCCGAAAGGGTTTGTCGTAAATTCAGTGAGGTTTTGAATGCTCATTCACGTATTGCATCAGTTACTTTTGCTCCAAATATTTCCTTAACACCATCTGACATTCTGAAAAACTACGGTTTTTCACCTTTTGCTGTCTGAACTTCATTGTCATGAAAAGCACCATTTACTCATATTTCATTGTAAAAATACAGCAACCAGCCACTTTTTAATGCGTTTTATTTATGCCAATATGCATTTCGGGTTTGCACCCATCTTCAGCTGGCAAATTACATGGATCTTCAGTTACTACAGTAGTACAATCTCGACAGCAGTTTGGATGCTGCAGCAGGCCTGTGCAAAAGCAACGATTCTAATCATTTACTTCAATTTCGCGAGTTTAAAGTTACGCACTATCAGTTGTTCATTTTACTTACATTCTCCTCTCCTTGTTTTCTCTTGGCTTTTCTTCTTTCTTGCAACAACACAAACACTTTTTACCACGTATTTTACACAGGCGCACTGCGTTATCCGCCATGTTGTCGACTGACAGTTTTTGTTTACATACAAACGGTTTATCTATGGACAGAGTTATATTTTTCGAAAGTGTTGAGGTTATAAGATAAGCTACTGTTTTCTAAACATTGACTTGGGTGACAGAAGTATTCTAAGTACAATGTATACAATTTTTTTTTTGTAGTATTGAAGATAATAAACTAACATAACACATTTATACATTGCAGTAATTCATACATTTACAATATAACAAAGATAGAATTAAGATTTTTATGTTTTATACTATTACATGCATTTGGTTAGGTTTATATTAGATTATGTTATTTCTTGATTGTGCTTAGTGAGTGGTTTGATAAGTAGAGTGTGGAAGTTTTTAAGAAATATTCGGTTTGGTAGCTCTGTTTGGTCGTTAAGTATGTCAGAAGGGGATGCATGTTTATGTGAATAAATTTCGATTTCTTCTAGGAGGTTCATTCTTTTTCCTTTGTTGGCTAGGTGGAGAACTTGTAGGTTATGGGATACATCTGTTACTTGATGTTCTTCTTCTGCTACATGTTGGGCGAATGTGGATTTATTTAAGTTTTTTAAACGAAGAGCATCCATGTGTTCTCGAAACCGTATGCTGAAGTTTCTCCCTGTTTGGCCTATGTATGTTTTTGGACATGAGTTGCAGTTAAGTTTGTATATTCCTGATTGATTGTACAGTTTGGTATTATTTTTAATGTTATGGATAGCTTTGTCCTTTATTTTGTTATTTGTATAGTAGCTGATTTTGATATCTGTTCCTCGGAACAGCTTTGCTATTTTATATGACAGCTTTCCTACAAATGGCAAGCTTACATATTTTTCTTTTGGCTGTGTTGTGGCATTCTTTAATGTTGTTTTGTTATTGTATTTGTTTATGTGGGGATTTATCTTAGAGTTTAGTTCATCTATTAATTTTGGATTGTAACCATTATTGTAAGCAATTGCTTTGATGGTGTTTAGTTCTTCTATTTGATCAGCTGGTTCTAGTGGTATTTTGTGCATTCTGTTTAGCATTGCTCCGTATGAAGCCGTCTTATGTTTATCCGGGTGGCAGGATGATTTATTAATTGTGTTATCTGTGTATGTTGGTTTCCTGTATACTTGAAATTTGTGTTTGTTGTTGGAACTACTTATGCAGAGATCCAGAAAATTTAAACCTGCTTCTGTCTGGTGTTCTACAGTGAAGATGATGTTCTGATGCATTTTATTCATTTCTTTTGCAAGGTTATCAATTTCTTCTGCTGTGCCATCAAATAGGATTATTATATCATCAACATACCTTTTGTAATAAATTATCTTGTTTACTATCTGGGGGTTTTCTTTAAAAAATTTACATTCTAAGTTATTGATGAAAATATCTGCAAGCAAACTGGCAAGGCAGCTACCCATAGCCAGGCCCTCTTTCTGCTGGTACATTTTGTTATTAAAAGAAAAATTGTTGTGTGATAGTACTAGTGTTAATAGATCAATGAAATCATATATTTCTGGTAATGCCAAATTTTTATGTTTAAGTAAATTGTTTTTAATTATTTCTATTGTTTCTTTGACCGGTATGTTTGTGTAGAGGTTTGTGATGTCAAGTGATGCAAACCTAGCAGTATCAGGAATCTGAATTTCCTTTAAAAGTGTTAATAAGAAACTAAGCGACAATAAAGCTTTAGTAGTAAAAGCAGATAAAAGCAATGCTATTGTTGTAATGTATGAAAGTGAATATGTAAGAAAAACCATTGACTTTTTCAGTAACAATAATATAGTAGAAATTCAGTCTGATCCCACTCTTAAGTTACAGAACAAACTTAAAAATATGATGAAAAAAAAGTGATTTCATCTTAAATGCAAAAGATATACATGAATGCACTGTTATGAATCCTTTTGCACCACGTCTACGAGCACAACCCAAGACCCATAAAGTTAACTGTCCCATACGTCCAATTGTTAATTCTCGGAACAGCCCAACTTATAAAATCAGCAAGAAACTGAATGAGATCCTTAGCAACACATTCAAATTTGAAGAGACATACTCAGTAAAGAACAGTTATGAACTTATTAACTGTCTACAGGAAATTCAGATTCCTGATACTGCTAGGTTTGCATCACTTGACATCACAAACCTCTACACAAACATACCGGTCAAAGAAACAATAGAAATAATTAAAAACAATTTACTTAAACATAAAAATTTGGCATTACCAGAAATATATGAATTCATTGATCTATTAACACTAGTACTATCACACAACAATTTTTCTTTTAATAACAAAATGTACCAGCAGAAAGAGGGCCTGGCTATGGGTAGCTGCCTTGCCAGTTTGCTTGCAGATATTTTCATCAATAACTTAGAATGTAAATTTTTTAAAGAAAACCCCCAGATAGTAAACAAGATAATTTATTACAAAAGGTATGTTGATGATATAATAATCCTATTTGATGGCACAGCAGAAGAAATTAATAACCTTGCAAAAGAAATGAATAAAATGCATCAGAACATCATCTTCACTGTAGAACACCAGACAGAAGCAGGTTTAAATTTTCTGGATCTCTGCATAAGTAGTTCCAACAACAAACACAAATTTCAAGTATACAGGAAACCAACATACACAGATAACACAATTAATAAATCATCCTGCCACCCGGATAAACATAAGACGGCTTCATACGGAGCAATGCTAAACAGAATGCACAAAATACCACTAGAACCAGCTGATCAAATAGAAGAACTAAACACCATCAAAGCAATTGCTTACAATAATGATTACAATCCAAAATTAATAGATGAACTAAACTCTAAGATAAATCCCCACATAAACAAATACAATAACAAAACAACATTAAAGAATGCCACAACACAGCCAAAAGAAAAATATGTAAGATTGCCATTTGTAGGAAAGCTGTCATATAAAATAGCAAAGCTGTTCCGAGGAACAGATATCAAAATCAGCTACTATACAAATAACAAAATAAAGGACAAAGCTATCCATAACATTAAAAATAATACCAAACTGTACAATCAATCAGGAATATACAAACTTAACTGCAACTCATGTCCAAAAACATACATAGGCCAAACAGGGAGAAACTTCAGCATACGGTTTCGAGAACACATGGATGCTCTTCGTTTAAAAAACTTAAATAAATCCACATTCGCCCAACATGTAGCAGAAGAAGAACATCAAGTAACAGATGTATCCCATAACCTACAAGTTCTCCACCTAGCCAACAAAGGAAAAAGAATGAACCTCCTAGAAGAAATCGAAATTTATTCACATAAACATGCATCCCCTTCTGACATACTTAACGACCAAACAGAGCTACCAAACCGAATATTTCTTAAAAACTTCCACACTCTACTTATCAAACCACTCACTAAGCACAATCAAGAAATAACATAATCTAATATAAACCTAACCAAATGCATGTAATAGTATAAAACATAAAAATCTTAATTCTATCTTTGTTATATTGTAAATGTATGAATTACTGCATTGTATAAATGTGTTATGTTAGTTTATTATCTTCAATACTACAAAAAAAAATTGTATACATTGTACTTAGAATACTTCTGTCACCCAAGTCAATGTTTAGAAAACAGTAGCTTATCTTATAACCTCAACACTTTCGAAAAATATAACTCTGTCCATAGATAAACCGTTTGTATGTAAACAAAAACTGTCAGTCGACAACATGGCGGATAACGCAGTGCGCCTGTGTAAAATACGTGGTAAAAAGTGTTTGTGTTGTTGCAAGAAAGAAGAAAAGCCAAGAGAAAACAAGGAGAGGAGAATGTAAGTAAAATGAACAACTGATAGTGCGTAACTTTAAACTCGCGAAATTGAAGTAAATGATTAGAATCGTTGCTTTTGCACAGGCCTGCTGCAGCATCCAAACTGCTGTCGAGATTGTACTACTGTAGTAACTGAAGATCCATGTAATTTGCCAGCTGAAGATGGGTGCAAACCCGAAATGCATATTGGCATAAATAAAACGCATTAAAAAGTGGCTGGTTGCTGTATTTTTACAATGAAATATCATTATGCACGGCCACGGAGCTCAACAGTCCAGATATAATGGACAAATTGTTACCATTTACTCAGTCTGTAGCAGTGAAGCCACTTCAATTGCACTGGCCAATGATTAATGTCTAGGAATGAAATTTCCGGTAAACTATTGAACAAAAAAATTAAATTATGGATTTATTCTAGCTGCGAACAGTTTTGGAGAAGTCGGAACTGCCACTGGTAAAGCAGACAGAGCAAGGGGGAAAACTGTGAACAAGTTAGAAGCTGTTTGTGATAATGTGAGAAAAGAAGTGTGAAAGACAAATGTGAAGGTGTTAGAAAAAAATAAAGGGTAACACACACTGTTTATGTAAACTCAAGGTGGAGGGAGGAGAAGGCGAAGGAAAGAGGTGTGTGTGTCAACTAAAGGAAGAGGGGAGAAAGCAAAGGAAAGTGAAGCTGCATTGGGACATTACACGCATTCAGCAGCGGCTAGTGAAAATGTGTAGCGCACCGTGATTCGAACTCGCGATCTTCTGCTTACTAGGTAGCCACGTAACCACTGCGTCATTTGTGACACAGTATTATCGTAACTGCGTGGACATCATCTGGGCACGCCTCACGGGCGAGCAAACTACTACCGAATATCGCCTATTCGAACTACCTGTCCATTTCCACTATGTCCGCTGCTCTGAGATTCCCGCAGGAAGTTGGACGTACTTGTGCATACAATGAAGAAAGAGGATCCATTGCCCATCCAAGCGAATCAGTTAGACCAATGCCCGATATCTGTTATTTCGAACTTGACTTAATCTGCAGATCGTGGCAGTGAGAGCAGCACACATTCATATAACTGATTCGTCTACATGGGCAATAGGTCCAACTTTTTCATTGCGGATGCACAGGGACGTCCGGCTTCTTGAGGGAATCTTAGTGAAGCGAGCATGGAGGAAATGGACAGGACTGCGAATAACATTTTTCACATAATGTAAGCGCACTGTTGGCTACAGTTTTCCGATTTCTTGCTTACCTTTCGTACTTATCGTGCTTATCTTTCATACGTTATGTTAGAAATGTTACTGACCGAATAGGCAAACGCCTTCGCCGCGTTGGGGTGCAGCCTGTCTTCTATAGTGGTCGTAGGATCCAGGACGTGCTAGTCTCCACTAAGGACAAGGTGGATACATTACACACTGCAGGCATTTACAAGGTGGAATGCGAATGTGGAGAGACATACATCGGCGAGACTGGTAGGCCAATAGCAACGTGTATTCGGGAACACGAGCGCTATATTCGTCTAGGGTAACACAACAAATCTTCAGTGGCATAACATCAGGAAGACTGCGGAAAAGAAATAAAATTCAGCGAAGCCTGTGTGTTGGCAAAGCAGCCAGTTACGACGAAACTCAAAATCAGAGAGGCTATCGAAATACTTAAACACCCTAATAACACGAACAGGGAGGATGAACTCAGGCTTGTCCCATCTTGGCTGCCAGCACTGTCCAACACGAGGCACGAGCACTACCGGGGAGTAACTGAAGCCGCGCGGCCGACGGCCAGCAGTTGGTAAACAGCAGCTTACTTCTTATTCGACGGTGACCACCAATCATGGCACATAACACAAGAGCCAATAGACGACAGAGGCTACGCTCTACCTCCACCGCAATAACCTATTAAAATAAAGTTCCCTCTCCTTCTTCCTTAAGCGACCAATGAAACTAACTACGTTTTTATACACTCCTGGAAATGGAAAAAAGAACACATTGACACCGGTGTGTCAGACCCACCATACTTGCTCCGGACACTGCGAGAGGGCTGTACAAGCAATGACCACACGCACGGCACAGCGGACACACCAGGAACCGCGGTGTTGGCCGTCGAATGGCGCTAGCTGCGCAGCATTTGTGCACTGCCGCCGTCAGTGTCAGTCAGTTTGCCGTGGCATACGGAGCTCCATCGCAGTCTTTAACACTGGTAGCATGCCGCGACAGCGTGGATGTGAACCGTATGTGCAGTTGACGGACTCTGAGCGAGGGCGTATAGTGGGCATGCGGGAGGCCGGGTGGACGTACCGCCGAATTGCTCAACACGTGGGGCGTGAGGTCTCCACAGTACATCGATGTTGTCGCCAGTGGTCGGCGGAAGGTGCACGTGTCCGTCGACCTGGGACCGGACCGCAGCGACGCACGGATGCACGCCAAGACCGTAGGATCCTACGCAGTGCCGTAGGGGACCGCACCGCCACTTCCCAGCAAATTAGGGACACTGTTGCTCCTGGGGTATCGGCGAGGACCATTCGCAACCGTCTCCATGAAGCTGGGCTACGGACCCGCACACCGTTAGGCCGTCTTCCGCTCACGCCCCAACATCGTGCAGCCCGCCTCCAGTGGTGTCGCGACAGGTGTGAATGGAGGGACGAATGGAGACGTGTCGTCTTCAGCGATGAGAGTCGCTTCTGCCTTGGTGCCAATGATGGTCGTATGCGTGTTTGGTGCCGTGCAGGTGAGCGCCACAATCAGGACTGCATACGACCGAGGCACACAGGGCCAACACCCGGCATCATGGTGTGGGGAGCGATCTCCTACACTGGCCGTACACCACTGGTGATCGTCGAGGGGACACTGAATAGTGCACGGTACATCCAAACCGTCATCGAACCCATCGTTCTACCATTCCTAGACCGGCAAGGGAACTTGCTGTTCCAACAGGACAATGCACGTCCGCATGTATCCCTTGCCACCCAACGTGCTCTAGAAGGTGTAAGTCAACTACCCTGGCCAGCAAGATCTCCGGATCTGTCCCCCATTGAGCATGTTTGGGACTGGATGAAGCGTCGTCTCACGCGGTCTGCACGTCCAGCACGAATGCTGGTCCAACTGAGGCGCCAGATGGAAATGGCATGGCAAGCCGTTCCACAGGACTACATCCAGCATCTCTACGATCGTCTCCATGGGAGAATAGCAGCCTGCATTGCTGCGAAAAGTGGATATACACTGTACTAGTGCCGACATTGTGCATGCTCTGTTGCCTGTGTCTATGTGCCTGTGGTTCTGTCAGTGTGATCATGTGATGTATCTGACCCCAGGAATGTGTCAATAAAGTTTCCCCTTCCTGGGACAATGAATTCACGGTGTTCTTATTTCAATTTCCAGGAGTGTAGTTATGACGTAATGGCATGAGAAGTGAACAGTAACAACAAAATATAAAGGACGCTCCGTAGCTATCACGCAGACTCGTACACGGTTAGTGAACATTCGCGCGCCGGAGATCTACGCCTCGTGTTCTGTGTGTATCGTCGTTTTGTGCTTAAGTGGTTCAGTATTATTCGTTTTGTGCACCTCTGTTCACGTGTGACAATATTCGTCTCTGAACAAATTTTATCTTGGACTCTATGCCCGTGAACGACTCCATGTATTTTAAATAGTGATTGTCTCCGATTCTATGTCCACCATGTTTTATCTCTCGATGTCTTCCTTTATATCTTGTGTGTTTCTCTGCGGCGAAAGAGCGGCGTAGCACGCTGCTGCTGGCCTGCCTGTACCCAGGTTTGAAAATAACAATAAAGAAAAAAAAAAAGCTATCACGCACTATTAGACCCAGAATAAGGCCGCTGCAACCGTGGACGAAACGTTGGTTTTTCTTCAGCAGCAGTAGTTTTATACATTATGACGCGGTACCATACCCAGAAAACTTTTATGTCGACTGACTATGGCCGCGGAAGCCTACGCAATTACATGACGTTAGTTGAAGAACTACAGCATGTGTATATACTACGAGGCACAACCTATAAAAATAAATTCAGCAGCATTGGTTTTCGTGATTTGCTGAAAAATAATTTCATCAGAGACGGACAGAGTGGTTTCACCACAGTGTAGTGGAGAGCGAGGAGAGAGATAATTGGTCTCTACGTCACTACAATTAATTCCTGGTTACTATTTGTACTTATTCCACGATACAGGAAGCTCCAGAACCAGCTGATCGTTTGCATCTAATGGTTTTTTACTAGTATAACAATCCCAACATCCAAGTCATTAGCGCCCTTATTCAGATAATGTTGCTTAAATGTTTAAAATTACATATTAAAAGCCGGCCGTGATGGTCTAGCGGCTCTAGGCGCTCAGTCTGGAACCGCGCGACTGCTACGGTCGCAGGTTCGAATCCTGCCTCGGGCATGGATGTGTGTGATGACCTTAGGTTAGTTAGGTTTTAGTAGTTCTAAGTTCTAGGGGACTGATGACCACAGATGTTAAGTCCCATAGTGCTCAGAGCCATTTGAACGTATTAAAAGGCAAAATATACAATAGAATTCTGATCTATTCCGCTCCATTCTAACCCATTTGCCCTCATACAGGACAAAATACCTAACAAAAAAAGGGCTATAAGGACTATGGGACTTAACATCTAAGGTCATCTGTCCTCTAGTCATAGAACTATTTAAACCTAACTGATCTAAGGACATCACACAAATCCATGCCCGAGGCAGGATTCGAACCTGCGATCGTAGCAGCAGCGCGGTTCCGGACTGAAGCTCCTAGAACTGCTCTTCCACAGTGGTCGGCTAAAATACGTAACAGTCGACAATCATTTTGCAAAACGCAGTCTTAAAATACAAGTTCTAAAATAATGTAACAGAGATGTGCATGACTAATAGCTGACAACGTAATTATATGAGCCTCCAACCACAAACACGCATTAGAAATCTTTTTCCTAATGGCAAATGTAGACGGTACGACGATACAACAAAGTAATAAAACACGAACAACATTCTGAAAGCGCAATTTATCCAAGAACCTCAGGTTGATGCCTAATCTTGAAAAGTGCGATGTATGTGGTGTAAAAAGTAAACGTTCCCTGAACTGGTCAAAATTTCCTCTTTTCGTTTTTGCCTTGTGGCTTACTATATAGCAGAAACAACTACAATTCGTAAGTACATCTAAATGTTCTTTTCTCGACGTTCAAGTGCTGTCTAAGTAAGATATACCCTGTAATGGAACGCTATTGTTAATATGGAATTCTTAAGATCTTTACAGAATAAACATGTGAAGACCACATAATAGTAATTGTATGTTAGTGACGGTGGTGTTGCAGGTGAGAGTGCCACTGGGAGCCGAGTTACTAAAACACAGATTTCCTAAATTCCTTCACCAAAGAAAACAAAGTAAATACTCCAGAATTCGAGTCAAGAACAACTGCCTAAAAGAGTAACTTAGATATCGTTGGTGTAGTGAGGCAGCTTCAATCACACGGCCACAGTTAGATACTGTATACTTCCTTGCAGAACACGTTAATATAATAGCTCCATACTTACCAATCACATACAACTGCTCGCTCGTCGACATATACGTACCTAAAGACTGTAAAATTGCGCAAGTCATAACAATACCCAAGAGAGAATACAGGAATAATCCTCTGAATAACAGAAACATAAAGCAAACATAGATTTGCACTAGAATTTTGGAACGTATTATGTGTTCGGTCACTGAATTATCTTGGTGGAAACGATTTATTGATAAACGTCCAAAATATCGTTCTTGTGAAACACAGCTTTGCTGTCAGGAAGTAATGAATGCTATCGATACGTTCGTCAAATTGATTCCCTACTTTCAGATCTCCTCACAAGCGACTTTTGATCAAATTGCCTGCCTATGGAGCAAAGTTGTGCGACTTTGGTCGTGATTTCCTGTCAGACAGACCACAGTTCCTAGTAACTGACAGTTTGTCGTAATGTAAAACAGAAGTAATGTCTGACGTTCACCAAGAAAATCTTAAAGGCCCTCTGCTATTCCTGATTTACATAAACGAAGTAGGAGTCGATCTGGCAAGCCCTCTTGTATTGTCATGACTTCATTTGAAGTCTTGTAAGACTTGATCCGAAACAATTGCAAAATGATTTAGAGGATATATCTGTATGGTGCGTAAAGTGGCAATTGATTATAAATAGTGAAATGTATGAAGTCATCCACATGAGTACAGAACGGATTCCCGTAAATTTCGGTTCCCCGAAGAATCACTCAACTCTAAATTCTGTAAATTCCACTAAATACAGGTAACATAAATTGGAACCATCGCATAGATAATGTTCTGGGGAATGCAAAGCGAACACTACAATTTATTCACAGAATACTCAGAAAGTTTAACAGGCCGACTAAAGGGAATGCCTACGCTATGCCTTCCCGCACACTTCTGGAGTATTTTTGTGCAGGGTGGGATCCGCACGTATCAGATATAATTGACGGAGGACAACGAAAAAGTCCGTGGAAGGAGTTTTTCGTTATGGAAGAATTTTCTCCTCAGAGTTCGAAAATATATTGTTGGTGGCCACCTGCATATGGAAATATGATCATCATCATATAATAAGAAAAATCACAGCTCGGCCGGCCGCTGTGGCCGAGCGGTTCTAGGAGCTTCAGTCCGGAACCGCGCGACCACTACGGTTGCAGGTTAGAATCCTGCCTCGGGCGTGGATGTGTGTGATGTCCTTAGGTTAGTTAGGTTTAAGTAGTTCTAAGTTCTAGGGGACTGATTACCTCAGATGTTAAGCCCCATAGTGCTCAGATCCATTTGAACCATCACTGCTCGCATGGAAGGATTTAAGTGTTCGTTTTCCCGTTCACTGCTCGAGAGTGGCACGTTAGAGAAATAGCCTGAAGGTGGTTCCATGAATTGTCTCCCAAGCACTTAACTGTGAATTGCAGAGTAATCCTGCGTGTGTAGATGTACGTTCGTACAACCTACACCTTTAAAAGAGACGTCTTTATTTTAAAGCCTCGGAGATCTAACTGTTTCAAATGGTTGAAATGGCTCTGAGCACTATGGGACTCAACTGCTGAGGTCATTAGTCCCCTAGAACTTAGAACTAGTTAAACCTAACTAACCTAAGGACATCACAAACATCCAAGCCCGAGGCAGGATTCGAACCAGCGACCGTAGCGGTCTTGCGGCTCCAGACTGCAGCGCCTTTAACCGCACGGCCACTTCGGCCGGATCTAACTGTTTCATTGCTAATTGATCGAGCCTGCAAAATACTCTAAATCAATTTATGAAATCGGTAAAAGAAATTCTGTTATGATTCCAACTGTTAATCCTATTAGCTGCTGTACGCAGGAGATGCGTATGAAGAAATGCGTGCGTTCTGTTTAATTGTAGCTAATCATACGATCTCTGAGAGACATATTATCAGCTATGGCCGCTGTACGTGAAAGTGACAAATCCATGTTGAATATCCGATTTTCTGCTGTCACTTTTGATGCTGTTTAACGACATTAGTGCGATAAGTATCTCCGGAAACTATATCTTAAATACCGTTTTCATGTGATTGTATAAAACCACAATTTGACAAAGCATTCGCTCCCTTTCCTTTGCAGTGACGGTATTCCCGTGATGGAGGAACTTTTCTGTGTATATTTTCTGCCGGGTGGATGGTAACATAAACGTAAACTGTGAATTTTTTTCGGAGGAGGCGGTGTGGCTGGGAAAGCTAATAGTAAGCCGACAGGCAGAAAATCCGAGCTCGGATTCAGGTCTGGCACAAGTTGTTAGATGTACGACAGCACAAACATCGAGTGAAAGTGACACGGAAGGCTGTGATTCAGATAGTACTTCAGACAGATAATATGTTTATAAATAACTGCAAAATGCAGCCATGCTATAAAGAAAACATTATTTTTAGTTTTGCGATTACACACAACCAGCTGAAAAACGGGGCGAGGCGTGGTTACGATAGGTTAAATGTTCCTCCTCTTCTGAGTTAACAGAGTGTAGCCTTTAAAGTTCCTTTGAACTCTGGTTCGTTACATCACGATTCAGATTTAAAATTCTCGACTACTAATGGGGTATGTCTAAGTAAAGCACCTCCTCGTTTGCAAGTTGAACGGTATTTATACGCAAATGAAGCCCGCACGCGGAGATCTAGAGCCTGCGTTCCTCAGTCACGTCTGCGAGCGAAGTGAAAAGGTTCAGTAAATGGAAAATAAATGAAAAAGGCTGTCTGCACTGGACTATTAAAGTTCTTCTTCTAGACTCGATTACACGGAATCATTCTTTCTGGCAGTGCGTGTGGAGCTGCATTTCAAATGACCGGCCAAGATTTTCCTCGTTCCCTTTCTCTAAGACAGTCTTCAGCACCACATTCGCATTTAGTTATGACGAGGATATGGAGATTTAGGAATCAATATGGAATGTGTAATCATTTCTGGGAAAAATATGTGTCATTTTAATCATGTGATCTGATTACTGTATCGTCGGTAAGTGTTTACCTGCGAAGTTGTTTTGAGGCCATCTTTTGTCTAACATCATATTTGATAACACTGTTTCTGAACAGCTCTTATACACTTGGTTTCGTTAACATTACCACGTATGAGCGTCTTTTTCCCACTGTGAGAAACTGAGAAAAAAAATTTGCAACAGAGCGTAGGAGATGTAGTGTTAAATATGGACAGTGACAATTATGTTGACTGATAAGACAAGAACTCAGGAGGTTCATCGAATCACTGAAGAGAGGAAATGCGATGAGTGGACGTGTGTTTAGAATCGAGGGAATAAAATCCAAATCCAACAAAAATAAACAGAAGGTATATCTATCTGAAACATAAAATACTAACTCTCTCGACGCCTCCCTAATCGACAGCTTTAATTCCTCCACAGCAGCTGTGAAGCAGCTATCAAATATGGCTGAAATTCGAATATGTAGTGTAGGAGGAGACATAGTTTTGTATCAAGTTAGTTAAAAAGAGACGCAACAGACCCTCCTTGATGCCGGCCGGAGTGGCCGAGCGGTTCTAGGCGCTACAGTCTGGAACCGAGCGACCGCAACGGTCGCAGGTTCGAATCCTGCCTCGGGCATGGATGTGTGTGATGTCCTTAGGTTAGTTAGGTTTAAGTAGTTCTAAGTTCTAGGGGACTTATGACCTCAGCAGTTGAGTCCCATAGTGCTCAGAGCCATTTGAACCAAGCCAACCCTCCTTGATACTCAAGCAAGTCAGCATACCATCGCAGAAGCTTTCCAGATTTACAGTGCAAAATGTCCAATATTAGAGAAGGTTTGTAGATACTCGAAAATTAAAGCGCACGTCAACATATGTTTCCACAACGAAACTGTCTCGAAGTCTGGCAGAAACTCCAAAGGTGCTCCTGGTTGTGCTGAGTCACCAGGAGCACCTCCAAAGTTGTCCAACGTAGCTTTGGACGAAACGTCAGGGATAGAAGAGTTCCATGGACCACAGCCATACAACTCAAAAGAATTCTTAGCAGCAGAAACTCCAAAGGTTTTCTGGTCGTATGTCAGTGGAAAGACTCACTCAGTACTTTTACAGAGTGAGGGCAGTCACTGAAGGGTGGTTACTGACATCGGTATTTCCGTAATCAAGTACTCGTATTCCAGAATTCGAATTTAGAACAGCTGACCACATGAGTACTTTTCATGATGTAGCGATGCAAATCAAACCACTAACAGAGGAAAGTCTACCGCTCCAGACTGCGATCCAATTACATGCATATGACAACTCATGAGCATACTGGGCAGAATATTTTTACATTTAATTTTAGTATAATCTGATTCGTAAGTTGATTAACGGCGTGTTCCTTGGTGAAGCCCTTTTGATACCCAAAATGAGATAAGTGTTTCATTGTCCTAATATACTTATTCTTCAAGAGGGGGAGATCAGTGAAACAGGTAGGTAATTATAACTTGCCTTACGAACATAATTGTAAACCTGCCCCTTTAGCTGAGTGATCAGTGCGTCGGAGTACCATGCAAAGGCCCCGCATCCGATTCCCGGCGGGGTCGAAGATATTCTCCACTCAGGAACTGGGTGTTGTGTTTCCTCATTATCAAGTCTCCCAATGTGCCATCAACTGAAAATATTGGCAACTCTGGGGCCCAACTTCCCAGGTAAGGACTCCCGGCCATAAATGCCATACGCTCATTTCATTCATCTAATTCCTTGTAAAATAATCTAATAGTAGAATATCTGAGTTTGGATATACCCACTGTATCAGTGACGTATGTCTTAAAAAATAAATTAGGTAATTTACTTCAATATTAGAACTCCTTTCCCCCCTGTTAACCGTGGACGTTGCTGAGTTTGGGGGGCTTGCATGCCTCAAGATGCAGATTGACGCAGTGTGAGTACAGCCATGTTTGAGAGGTATCTATGAAGATGCCAGACAGACATCTGCTTCCTTAAGTGGAGGAAGTAGCCTCTTAAAAACTGCAAATGCTGGCCGATCTGGCGGTATAACATTAGCCAACTGCGAGTGCCTAAAAGAAAAGGGAGACTGCAGCCGTCATCTTAACATATCAGTTTTCTTCATAAACCATTATATTATATGCTATTATATTTCATAACAACTGACAAGGTTTTATTACAATAATTATCATATTGTATTATACAGTGATCGCTACTATAAGGGTGGTCTGAGTTTACGAGTTCATTTCCTTCTGTGCTTCTACAATTGCATTCACAGCTTGAAAGTTTACTTTGTTGGTGACTTATGTTATTTATTTATTGTTGTTACCTTTTGTTATATTTTCAAAATTTGGTTTCTTGTTAGATATGAAGCACGTGCAATAGGACATTTGAATCAAAGTTACGTAGTACCAAAGAGAAAGGTAAAATAGAAAACATTATTTTTTCGATCTTAGGCTCTTGCTTCGGTTCATTTCGGTTTTCTAGTCTTATTAAAGGTTAATGCATTCCTTCACAATCCAATTACATTTCTTGGGTTGGTTGGCCTTTTACTTGTTTATGGATTCATTATTTCGGTTCGTATTTTTTACTGAAATTTTTATTATTGCTACAGTACGAGAACTATTTGTTTCTTTCGTAATATTGCTTTAGCGTTGTATTTTAAGTGCTTCTTATAAATTCAGTTAATGGGTACACGAAAAGTCTGTGACCAGAGTTTGTATGTCATGCATTTTAGCCTTCCATGTTGATGTCTTCTATCTCTCTCCTTATACTTTCTACTAATGTGTATGTATGGATAATCTATTTTAAATAATGATAACTAATGTTGCATGTCAGATTTTCTGTCTGTTGTAAGCTTGATTTTGTCTCTATACACACGCGCCTCGGGATGGTGCCAATGAGGCACAGAAACTGGTAGTCAAATAAAGTAATTAAAAAAATTACGGATGTCAGTGTTAATTTTCTTTAAGTTCTGAGGAGGATATTATCATGAAGAAAAACAAAATCAGCGTTCTACGGATTAGAGTGTGCAATGCTTGGTCCCTTAATTGTGAAAGTGGGTTAGGGAATTAAAAACGGAAATAGATAGGCAGAAGTTAGGTTCAGTGGTAATCAGTGAAGTGCTGTTATAATCAGAATAGAACTTCCGCTGTGGTGGTACAGGGTTATTAATACGGGATGATCCGCAATCACGTAGTCTCAGCACTCGAAGATTTCGGACTAGCAGCATCAGCGACAGCTTACCTAGTTTTCCGAGAACTCTTAGCTCACAAGAGCTTAATAGGGTGCACGTGTACCATGTAACCATCAATATAAATTCATGCATAAACAAGAGGCATACCAATCCATGAAAGCACATGAATGTCCTGACGTGGGTGTGAACACAAGTGAATGAAACTGGTAACACCCGAAAATGACATAATTTAATGAATCCGTGAGATCTAAATGCAAGAGCTGTGTTATGTAATTTTCCAACAAACAAACTATACAGTCTCTCGTTAAAGCTATGATGGATAAACACCGAGTAACAACGCTTAACACACTCTCCCAAACAATCTGAAAATTGGGAAAGGAGTTCCATATGCTGCTTGTAAGCCAGCTCGATTTTACCAAAGTGCGAATGCTTGCTGGTCAAATGATCTTGTACTCACACTAAACAAAATGTCTTCAACACTTTTTACTATATCGTATTGTTCTCCCTCAGGCGACAACCTGTCCCCTGCCGCAGACGACATACATGAAGGATGTAAGCTTTGTTTCACTAAACGTGTCGGAATCTGAATATTCTGCGTTTTATTCTCATTGGCTAAAGCTAGTCAGAGTCCATAAGTCATCCTAAGAGAGTCCTGCCCTTTCTCGGTTATGTGAGCGGTGCCTTGTGCTAGCAGAAAGACACGACTGCAGACTGAACGTCTGTGATCAAAGTAAAGGGTGACAATTATTGAACTACATGGGAAAAAAACGTAAATTTAATACAAACTATGGCGTGCACGCACTTTATTCGATATGTAAACTTTACTACAGATTTAGGTTATGACATGTTCGATATGCCTTATGCCTGCCATCATTGGGCATGAAGTGGCGCAGACGAATAGCGAAATTCTGCAAAACCCACTGAAGTGTTGGAACATCGATGCTGTAGATGACCTCCTGGATGGCTGTTTCCAGCTCAGCATGGTTTTCGGATTGTTTCAGTACACCTCATCTTCAATATAGTCACATAAGAAGGAGTCGCTTTTGTTTAATTCCGGAGAATATTGCAGCCAATCGAGTCCAATGCCAGTGGCCACTGGGTAAGAGCCAGAATGCGGTCCCCAAAGTCCTCCTCCAGGACATTAAAAATTCTCCTACTTCGATGTTGTCGACCCCCTCTTGCATGAACCACATCTTGTCGAAATCAGGGTCACTTTAGATTATGGGGAAGAAATTATCTTCCAAAGCCTTAACGTACCGTTGGGTTGTCACCGTGCCATCTAGGAATATCGCACCGATCATTCCGTGACTGGACGTTACACACCACACAATCACCTGTTGAGGGTGAAGACACGTCTCTATCGTGAATTGCGGATTCTCAATCCCACAAATTCGCCAGTTTTGCCAATTTTTATGAACCCATGCAAATGAAAGTGGGCTTCGTGGCTAAACCAAACCATACAGCACTTACTATTTTCCATCTTGCCCTCGGCCAACCATGCAGTCTGAACGTCCTAGCGCTAACCGTTTAGAAGGTATGATAATTATATTTCATTTAGCTCAGTAATTGGCAATCAATAATTGACTTGTGATGAGCACCGAGCAATAAAGTGTTCTACAGCGAAGAGGCAAAGAAACTGGTATACCAGCCTAGTATGGCTTTGGGCACCCGCGAGCCGGCAGAAGTATCGCAACACAACGTGGACTCGACTAATGTTTGAAGTAGGCCTAGAGGGAATTGACGCCTTTAATCCTGCAGGGATGAACATAAACCCGTAAGAGTGCCACTCGGTAGAGTTCTCTTCTGAACAGCACGTTGCAAGGCATTCCAGATACGAACAATGTGTGGCCAGCGGAAGTCTACAAAGTCAGAAGACTGTTTCTGGAGCATCTCGGTAGCAATTATAGACCTGTCCTGTCGTGTCGGATTGTCCTGCTGGAAGGCTTACGTATGTGTCTCCTGTTAGAATCATATCTGGACGTATCAAGGTTCCCATATCACTCCAACTGCATGCGCCCCACATCGTTACGGAGCCTCCACCAGCTTGAATAGTCCCTTGCTGTCAAATCGAGGGCCGTGGATTCATGAGGCTGTCCCCGTACCCGTACACGCCCATCCACTCGATACAATTTTGAACGAGACTCGTCCAACCAGCCAATATGTTTCCAGCTATCAACAGCCCAACGTCGGTGTTGATGGGCCCAGGCGTGGCGAAAAGCTTCATGTGGTACAGTTATCAAGGGTACACGAGAGAACCTTCGGCTCGGAAAGCCCATGATGATGATTCATCGAATGATTCGCACGCTGACACTTCTTGATAGCCCAGCATTGAAATCTGCAGCAATTTTCGGAAGGGTTGCATTTCTGTCATGTTGATCGATTCTCTTCAGTCGTCGTTGGTCCCGTTCTTACAGGATCTTTTTCCGGCAGCAGCGATGTCGGAGATTTGATGTTTTACCGGATTCCTTATACTCACGGTACACTCGTGAAATGGTCGTACGGGAAAATTCCAAATTCATAGATACATCGGAGATGCTGTGTCCCAACGCTCGTACGCAAACTATAACACCACTTTCAAACCCACTTAAACTTCGATAACTTTCCATTGTGGTAGCAGTAACTGGTCTAACAACTGCGCCTGACACGTTGTCTCTCATAGGCGTTGCCGACCGCAGGGCCGTATTCTGCCTGTTTTCAGATTTGAATACACATGCCTATACCAGTTTCTCAGGCGCTTCAGTGTATGATAGGTGCTCGTTCTCACTGGAAGACTTCCGACGTGCATGAGGACATGTCACCGTGCTTTCCATCCATCAGCGAATTTCGGGTAAACTTAAAAGTTATGACATTTAGTAATGCATACAATTCATATACACACAGGTTAAAAGTAATAGCAGAAATTAAAAAACTACCCACTCCTAATAAATTGTAATAATGAAATTGTCTTGGGACGGGTTGTCGCCGAACAAGAAACTGATTTTGTGCACAGGGAAAGGACCAATGTCTGGTTGGGATGACTGACCTTACTGAAAATTGAGCATAGACCCTTTACATGTCATGCGTTGCTGTATTGAAGTGGAGTAACGGTAATAATCGCCAGGCACACATCTACAATACGTAAGTATGTCATCTTTCGGTGCAGGCCAATGTTGCTGCAACACAGACGCACATGACTAAGAGGTTCATTACTAGACAGATAATGCAGTGACTCAGGAACACAGCGGACCACAAATATGGTAAAACTAGTGCTCGAAATACCTTCCGCTAGCAGATGTTGATGCCTTTGAATGTAACTAGTATTAAGTTGTACAACAGACGATGGCTGCCACCTCGGTTGCTTTCGGCTGTACGCTCAAGTGGTGAGTATTCTTTCATGAGGTGCTGAACCACAGCTGGTTATTCCGGCACCAACTGTTGTTCGTACATTTCAAGCCGTGTTTAAGACTTAACCAGAAAAACCATCCAGCCTGACACAATTCCTCCGACTGGACTAGTGAACGTCGAGTTTGAAATTTTTTTAATGAGGCGTGCTCTGCACACTGGAAGCAAGGGGGGCACGTTAAAAGTTCCGTTGTCAACGAGGGTACTGCAGCCGCACAGTTTATGATCACCGAGAGATGGGGATGACAATCGACCGTGTCCTTTTCGTAGGAACCATCCCGTCATTTGTGTAGAGCGATTTTGGAAAACTGCGGAATTCCTAAGTCTGTGTGGCCGAAGGGGAGTTTGAACTACTGTCCTCCCGATTGCGAGTCCAGTGTGCTAACTAGAAGACACTGGACGCATCTGATTGCCGACCAGAGTACATTGTCAGTTTAGAGGAGATGGTACGTTCTCTCGATGAGTAAGTACCATTGTAGCTCCCGAGTACTCTTTATGTAAGTCATGTAGTGCAGCCTTGCTTCCTGGACAGTAAGGGGGACGATAAACCTAATACTGGGCAGCTGAAAAAAGGGACGGTGTAAAGTTTCAGAATTTATATACCTTATTAAAGGCAGTAAAGTTCACGTAATACCTGGAAGAGGACGTTAGTTCAAACATTACTCATTTAAAGTTTCGTGAGAACTCCTGAAACCTACCAAAAGAATGGCTATATGTTTCCTGTTGTTCCCATCTGTAATTTAAAGTTTGCACTGCAGCTGTTATGTTTTGCATGAAATGTATTCACAGTTGTGAATGTGTACAACCATCAGCTGGAAAATGGAATGCTGACAGTGAAAACTTGTGCCAGGCTAAGACTGGAGCACGTATTTCCCGCTTATCGTGAGAGTTGTCTAACCATTAGGCTGTTCGCGTACGATTTATGACCAGGTCTAATCTTCCGTATGTCATTAACCATGTGTCTACAACCTGTACTCGGACACCCATTTTGTATGGTCTCGTACAGGGGAGACATCTTATTTGAATGTCACTTCTCTAGTGTCGACAGATAAATATGATACTGCTGTGCCTGTGATGTTCCGAATTAAGATGCAATGTTAGAACACTGGTTTCGGTGTGGAGCTGCGGTGAGGCGGGTTTACTGCTGTGGCCTGTTGCGGGTTTGTGAACCACTGAGGGCTACGGCGGGACGAAGCCTCTCCGTCGTTTCTAGATCCCCGGTTCAGTACACAATACACGATGCATTGTTCCTTCGGACATGCATGCATGTCAAAACAAACGTGTGAATCGCAATCTGGAGCAACACAGGCACTGCAGTATCAAATCCTATCGCCTTATGCTTTGAGTACAGGTTGAATTATTGCAGTGGTAGAGTTAAGCTCTTTAACTTTGCACCTCTGTCATGTGTGTAACTCTGCAGCCATCAACTGACATGCAGAGCATTTCAGTCACTAGGAGATTGACATGGACTGAGCACATAGGAAGACGTGAAGCTTCCCTGTTGAAATATGTAAGGCTGTAGCCAACCTGGTGCTTAGTGTTTTTCACTCATCTACATCTACATCTACATCCATACTCCCCAAGCCACCTGACGGTGTGTGGCGGAGGGTACCCTGAGTACCTCTATCGGTTCTCCCTTCTATTCCAGTCTCGTATTGTTCGTGGAAAGAAGGATGGTCGGTATGCTCCTGTGTGGGCTCTAATATCTCTGATTTTATCCTCATGGTCTCTTCGCGAGATATACGTAGGAGGGAGCAATATACTGCTTGACTCTTCGGTGAAGGTATGTTCTCGAAACT
Source organism: Schistocerca piceifrons (assembly GCF_021461385.2). Lineage (NCBI taxonomy): Eukaryota > Metazoa > Arthropoda > Insecta > Orthoptera > Acrididae > Schistocerca > Schistocerca piceifrons. The sequence goes on along the minus strand of NC_060142.1, from coordinate 197,009,216 downwards.
TTAACAAAAGCCCGTATCGAGCTACTGAGCGGCTCTCCTGCAGAGTCTTCCACTGGAGTTTATCTATCATCTCCGTAACGCTTTAGCGATTACTAAATGATCCTGTAACGAAGCGCGCTGCTCTCCGTTGGATCTTCTCTATCTCTTCTATCAACCTTATCTGGTACGGTTCCCACACTGCTGAGCAGTATTCAAGCAGTGGGCGAACAAGCGTACTGTAACCTATTTCCTTTGTTTTCGGATTGCATTTCCTTAGGATTCTTCCAATGAATCTCAGTCTCGCAACTGCCTTACCGACGATCAACTTAATATGATTATTCCATTTTAAATCACTCCTAATGCGTACTCCCAGATAATTTATGGAATTCACTGCTTCCGGTTGCTGACCTGCTATTTTGTAGCTAAATGATAAGGAATCTATCTTTCTATGTATTCGCAGCATATTACACTTGTCTACGTTGAGATTCAATTGCCATTCCCTGCACCATGCGTCAATTCGCTGCAGATGCTCCTGCATTTCAGTACAATTTTCCATTGTTACAACCTCTCGATACACCACAGCATCATCTGCAAAAAGCCTCAGTGAACTTCCGATGTCATCCACTTTATTGCTCGACATGATTGATCAATATCCTCTGCAATACACTGGTGTTTTCCATGGTAGTGCATGATCATTGTAGAGGGTTTGCTTCCCTTTCCCTTAATTCTAAAATTCTTGATGAATTCTCTGGCAGTTAGCAGAGACTGGAATTACGGCTCAGAACTTCCCGCAAGCTTCAGCAGGTGTGAGTCACCGGACATACGACGGGGGGTGAAAACATCGGCCCGCCTCAACCCCCTTGTCTGCGGCTGAGGGCAGCTTGACCCTTTGACTCGATTTGCAATGCTCGCAGACGACGACACTTGCGTACTATGGGTACAGTGACTACCCTCAATCCTCTCCGCAGTGGCGAATATCAATAAGGAGGTTCCTCTTAAAGGAACTCGACCACAATCACAGTACTGCGTCCCTCATAAAGATAATAATTTACTGTTAAATAGGAGTCATAGGACGCCTCCACAGGAGAGTCCTTTGTCTCGTGCTGCTGGGCCACCGGCGCCACAATTGTAAACAATGCGAAAAGAAATTTACGTAAAGCTTTGGCGGGACGGGTTTTGGTTGGTTGACATGCACAAATCTTGGACTCGCCATTTTGTCGTACGTCGGCGCTCACAACTTTCTGGAACGGAGAATTGTCATGCATCAGTGCTGCAATCTTCCAAAAAGTGCCACCAAATCTTCGAGAATAATTGTCAGAGGTTTGGGAGAATTATGTTCTCGGTCTCACATTGGCTTTAACTGCAGTTTTGGTGGTCTCACACGGTGAAGCAACAAGATGCACAAGCATACTAGGTGATTCGATGTTCGGAATTTTCTGGAGGCGGTCATCTGGAACTGGAGCGATCGATTCAGCTTTAGCAATTCAGAGGACAAGCAGAAGTTTTATGGAGAGTAGGTAGGCTGCACTTGGCCAGTGTCTGTCTCCGCCTGCGACCTTGCAATCTCTCATCTCATGCAACTGACATAAATTTCGCAGCCAAACGGCGTACGAAGATCGTACAGAATAAAAGACGCATTGATTCATATCAAATGATCAGTAACTTTTAAGGCCAACTCTCGGCCTTCATTTTGATCTTTAAATTTCTTATTCTTTCGCTCACTAATTTTAAAATCGTGTCATCACCACCAATTTAATTTTGGGATTAATAATTAATTATAGCAGGTGGACACATTTCCTAACCATTCAGTGAATTTTGTTAGAACATTTCTGATCCCTTCCTTCCGGTATCCAATAATTATCAGTCACTCATTTGCACAATAGAACTCGAGTCCTCATAACGAGTTATTTCACCCAATCTTTGTTCTGGGCACTGTCATTTGAATTTGCAGTCAATAAATGTAGGAGATTTGAAATATTTGTTTTGTTACAGTAGCTGATAGTTTCCTTCACTATTTAGTAATTACTAATGGTATCAGGGACAGTATATGGTCCATCTGTGAAGGCCGACCATTCCTTTCGTCTCCTAGTACGGAATTCATTTCCATACATCTGGACTGTAGTGAGGATCTTGCACCTTGAGCAACGATACTCAGTGCACTTCAGCAGTAAATAAGATTGAGTAGAGCCTTGACCTCAGTGGCATCTTCCATTGTGTAATCCCATTATGGAGGAGAAAACTGGAAGGGGAACATTCACGAAACATTTCTCTAAGAAAAGAAGCTGTCAGAATATTAATTCTCTAGTCTGTATGATATGAATGTTATTAACATCGTCATTATCACAAACTACTTGATATTCTGGTAAAGAAGAAACATTTTACTTACTACATGACACACTTTTACCAGTTTCACCTGCCAGATGAGAGCTTCACCAGACTACTCTAGTAGCAACACGTCATTAGTGACAATCACGGCTTCGTGCCTAACGAATTCGATAATAGTTAATTAGATTTTGTGCAATCTGTGGCTTGTTTTCCTACTATGGACGATTTGCCCCTGGCAGACAAGCTGGACAGAGGCCTCCTCTAGACTATTGCACGCATGCATGTTTTCTAATACAAGCACCCACGTTGCAACAGGCTCTCGTCTCAACATTGTTTCATCTTCTGGAATCAAGCTCAGAATTACCATAGTCAGTCTGCCATACATAATTCTGACATGTTCTCCATTCCACTCCAGTCTCTTCTTTGTTCCAGTTCGTTTCCATTCCAGCATTTTGGGGCAATTTCGAACATGCATCTCTCTGAGCAACTTTTAGCTTTCAGTAGTTAAGGCCATGTCTTATTTCCGTGAATGAAAATTGGCTGTTCACACTATTTCTAAACTTTCTTTTTCAAACTTAATGGGTTAATTACGTATACACTATTTAGTTACCAAAACAATCATAAGACCTGAGTACAAAATTGCATCATCCAGTTTAATGCTTTATTGATAATGCGTAGTATTTTTTCTAGATTGCTTACTTGTACAGTATTATTTTTAGAATTATTACGATTGGTCGTTAGGCTTTCTTCTATACCTGTATTCCGCCACCCTTTCTTGAAGATTGCCTGCGCTAGAGGCAAACAGTACTAAAGTCAGTTGAACGATGGTGGCTGAGATATGATTTATCCGTTCCTCTTTAACAACCATCTGACACCATTGTTTCAGGATGGCTACTTGTGACTCCAGCATCGTTTAGTTGGTGTAGTTACCGTTGTCGTCTTCTTCTTGTGTTCATTGGCGCCACTTCGTTTGCAAGCGTTGTCTGTCCGCTAGTGGCAGCAGCCGCGGTTATCGATATCTAGTAACGGTGGTACTATCTGTGGGGCGACGTGGTGGGCTATTGTCGCGAGGGTTACAATCACGCTGTTAACCGTACCCAGGAAGTTCAAGTTGAGTGAACCTTAATTCAAGTAGTGGAACCTCCACCATTGTGAAATCTCGCCATTTGCTTGCGTGTTGCTGCTCGCAGTGTCGCCGAGACGAAGAGCAGCGAGTGGAGCGCTTGGGGAAGGCGAACGTAATTAGCCTTCCTCAACTTCTTATTATTAATTGTTTCACTGTATATGTTATTATTTGTGAAGTTCAGCCAGTGGTATTTTTCCTACCTGGTGGCCGCTAACGCCCAGTAACCTCCCCTGGAGCTTAGTGTCTGTTACGCCAGTGGACGTCTCCTCGCCTTGCTGCTGCTGTCTGGTAAGACGTGTAATTCGACAGCTTCCTTGACTTGTGAGCCGGGTGATGTGTGTGTTTTTTTTCCTACTCTGGTAGTATTGGTTCCTTTCTGCTTTCCGATGCTCTAAACACCAGAGTTTGAATACGTAGTGCTGACCGCCGGTTCCAGCTTGGGTGTGTTATTCCATCATTGCAATGAACATCTGACGTTAGGTAGATTCGGCAAATCATTATTGGTCATGCGCTTAAACTGGCACTAGTCTGCGTTAGCGTCTCTTGAAGTGACTGCAACTCTTGGCTGCCTTTCTCATCGCTTGCGAAGTTTTGAGGGACTTTCCCAGGTCGATCTTTGGAGCAATGTCTGTGCCCCCCCCCCCCCCCCAATCCCCCTGGTCTGGTCAGATTTGATGATCGTTTAAAAAATATATATTCTAATATCTGTAATTTCATGTTTGAAGATGTTTAACTGGTTCTTAAAGGATTACTAGTCAGGTCTTCAGCAGTGATACAGTTTTTAAATTGTTGCTATTGGAGCCTTCAGCCCTAAAGTAGTTTGAATTTGCTGTCATTAAGGCCTTCAGGCGTCAGAGTTACTTGTCTTAAAATTTTAATTAGACAAATGTATTCTAGCAGTGAGATTATGATGATTGTTCTCTTAAAAATATTTTTAAAACTGTAATTGCAAGTTGAAGAAGTTAACTCGTTCTTAAAGGATTGCTATTCAGGCCTTCAGCCGTCAAACAGTTTTTAAATTATCACTATTGGGGCCTTCAGCCGAGAAATAGTTTTGAATTTGTTGTCACTAAGGCCTTCAGCCTTGGAACACTTCTTAATTTATTGTCTTCTTTTATTTGTTGTTGTTTCCAAATAAAGCATACGTGATTGAAAAATAAACGAACCAACAGTAACCGTCCACAATCGTAACCGAACCCTGCTTTCCTTGGTACCAGGTCTCATATATTTCATGAGTTTTAAGTTAAATTATATGGATAGATGCAAATGAAGTTTGGAACAGAGGGAATGTCATAGCTAAACGAAAGAAATGGGTTGTGTATCATCACTTGGCATGCCTGGATACAGTTCAACACGAAATGCAGTAAGTTAAATTGTTGATTTCAAGCATAGCTCTGTCATTTACCAATAGTTTTCGCTTCTTTGCGTTTCGGAATAATAAATTTTGTCTATCATTGATACATTTAATGAACTACAAATATTCTGTTGCAGATATATCTCCAATATTTTAACTTCTCAGTTGGAAGAAAAGGCAGCCAGTACTTGTCCCAACGTTTAGAGAGACAATACAAAAACTTAAACTGTATCAGTAAATCTAGAAGAGAATTCTTGTGTAATTTTGGTTGCGGAATTACGCTTTCCGCCGCAATTGGCGTGCACCGCACGCAGCCTGACTCATGTGGCAGAACTATGCAAACTGTCGAGTGTTGAGCCCAGGACACTCAGACTTTGGTGCGATTATCAGACAATGGTATCCACTGGGCACTCGGTGGATGCAGTTGGAATCCCGAAAACATTATCACTAGCTATTGATCTTTAGATCAGTAACGTCGCCTAGTTGGTGACGCTGCTCTATGAGGCTCTAGGAACTTAGTAACACATTTGAGTGATGACGCGGTTACTGCGTCCGTCGAATACACGGCGTCGGTGAAATGATGCTACCGGCTAAGCTGTGAGTATTTATACCCGTTCAGTCAGGGTGGGTAACGACAGGAGGCTCCCGTCAAGTACAAGGCTGTGGAACCGTGGAGAAGTTAAGGCATGTAGCGATCCACTCCACCACTGACAGTAGAACGCTGCGTTGCAGGGTCCCGAGCCGGCTCTATCGCAGAATCCTCGTCCAGACCTACGTCAGTGACTGCCCCTCGTACCCGTTGGCTGACTGCATAATCCGGCCTGAAGGTGAGACCACGACATTTCGGTTTCACAATCTAGGGATCTGTAAACTTAAGCCATCCAGATAGCGGTGAGCGTTAAAGAGTCGCTTCTGGGGCGGGGAAGTGGGGTAGACCCTGATCGAATCCGCTTGGAGGATTACCGACGAGGGTCGGAGCGCTCGCCAGCCTGGATGCGGTTTTTAGGTGGTTTACCACAACCCTTTAAGTGAATAAAACTCTATACAGACTTCTGGGGTACAAACATTCCGTCCCTTGGGGTAAAAGAGCGGTGACAGGAAGGGTATTGGGCCCCCCTTAAGCTAACCATGCCGCGCTTATCCTGCACCAGTGCGAAAGACGTGAAGATGAAGAAGAAGGATTTAAAAACTTCCTCTACGAATGCTTCTACTGAATCTTCATTCGCCACTCCTTTCTTTTCTGATATCCTAGTATTTCGATGCAGCGTAGTAGACGCTATAGAGTTGACGTATAGACTTCCCAGTACACTGGCAAAAGTTCCCAGCAGCTGATAATAAGATTTTGTTGAAACTGAGTAAAAAAAACCTGAAAATCTATTAAGTCCTTGCGATGTAGTAACTTATATTGTAGATATTTTTCGTAACTTGCAAATGGCCTATCATGCTATATTCGTTTTCCACACAATGATCTTCCTTTATTGATTAACATAAAATGTTTATCTCCGTGCATTTGGCGATAATTATGATGAATATCGCATTTTAAGGAGAGAAAGCTGATACATCAATTGTGTTTTATGTCTTGTCTCTCTGCTTTCTCGTGAAGTAGAATAGTTAGAGCAATGATCCGGGTTTGGGAAACTAAATATCTCGACCGACAGATTGAAGTATAATTAAAATTTGGAGAATACAGTAATTCGATGGTACATGTTTCACCATCATTGTTTCATGACTAGTGTAGACTGGTGTAGACTTAATCTCAGTTTGGATTCCGTAGAAATGTTGGAACACGTGAGGCAATACTGACCTTACGACTTATCTTAGAAGAAAGATTAAGAAAAGGCAAACCTACTTTTCTAGCATTTGTAGACTTAGAGATAGCTTTTGACAACGTTAACTGGAATACTCTCTTTCAAGTTCTGAAGGTGGCAGGGGTAAAACACAGGGAGCGAAAGGCTATTTACAATTTGTACAGAAACCAGATGGCAGTTATAAGAGTCGAGGGGCGTGAAAGGGAAGCAGTGGTTGGGAAAGGTGTGAGAAAGGTTGTAGCCTCTCCCCGATGTTATTCAATCTGTATATTGAGCAAGCAGTAAAGGAAACAAAAGAAAAATTCGGAGGAGGTATTAAAATCCATGGAGAAGAAATAAAAACTTTGAGGTTCGCCGATGACATTGTAATTCTGTCAGAGACAGCAAAGGACTTGGAAGAGCAGTTGAACGGAATGGACAGTGTCTTGAAAGGAGGATATAAGATGAACATCAACAAAAGCAAAACGAGGATAATGGAATGTAGTCAAATTAAACCGGGTGATGCTGAGGGGATTAGATTAGGAAATGAGATACATAAAGTAGTAAAGGAGATTTGCTGTTTGGGGAGTAAAATAACTGATGATGGTCGAAGTAGAGAGGGTATAAAATGTAGACTGGCAATGGCAAAGAAATCGTTTCTGAAGAAGAGAAATTTGTTAACTTCGAGTATTGATTTAAGTGTCAGGAAGTCGTTTCTGAAAGTATTTGTATGGAGTGTAGCCATGTATGGAAGTGAAACATGGACGATAACCAGTTTGGACAAGAAGAGAATAGAAGCTTTCGAAATGTGGTGCTACAGAAGAATGCTGAAGATAAGGTGGGTAGATCACGTAACTAATGAGGAGTTATTGAATAGGATTGGGGAGAAGAGAAGTTTGTGGCACAACTTGACTAGAAGAAGGGATCGGTTGGTAGGACATGTTTTGAGGCATCAATGGATCACAAATTTAGCATTGGAGGGCAGCGTGGAGGGTAAAAATCGTAGAGGGAGACCAAGAGATGAATACACTAAGCAGATTCATAAGGATGTAGGTTGCAGTAGGTACTGGGAGATGAAGAAGCTTGCACAAGATAGAGTAGTATGGAGAGCTGCATCAAACCAGTCTCAGGACTGAAGACCACCACAACAACAACAACGTAGACTCAATCATCAAACAAACGATTGAGACCGTTACAGTATTGTAAAAGAGGGCGTGATCAGCCTATGAATAATCTATTCTCTAAAAACAACTTAGATGGTTTGGAATCATGCTCATTTAATGCCGCTGTTTAGTGACAAAAGCATACATACAACCCCCTCCCCTACACACACACACACACACACACACACACACACGTACGCACACACTCACTTACATACTGTCACTCATCATGGAAACATATTGGCAGCTAATAGACTTGGCTTGTTTGAGGATATCTAAATGGAATCAGTGAACATGAGACAGCAACAGTAAGTATGATTACCAAACAGGAAGGGAAATTAAAACGAGTAGGATGATATATGTGTTCAGTAAACATGATAGGAGAATGTAGCGTCATATCGCAGGGAGTAAAATCAAAACATTTAGTTGCAAGCCCGGTGTACACAGAGCAACTACGACAAAAATAAAAGAGAATGAGAAGCATACGATATATTCACGGATAAGACTAAATTTTATGGCCTCTGCTAACCGCGATGATGGATACCGCCTAGCTGTGATGTGGGACATGACCCGCTAACAAAAGTAACAAAGTGGAGCAGACACGGACAGGGGATCACACGAGCGATGATATGGACTGGAGATGGGGACATCCATTGAGATAAGTGACTTTGATTATTATTACGTAGACTATTACGTAGACTATTATTACGTAGAGCCTATTACCAGTATCTCGAAAATGGCGAAGATGGTCGAATGTTCATTTGCTACTAGCGTGAGCATCTACGGAAAGTGGTAGAAGGTCAGTGAAACTACCACTACCACGGAACATGATTTCGCAGGCTCGTCTACTCGGTAAAGTAGGACAGATGACGATCTGTGACATCTCTGCTGAAAGAGAAAAGTGCGGTAACACTCAGAAGTGTTTCGAAGCACACAGAGCTCCGCAGTAGGCCACCCCTACGTATTCACATTTTGACCCGACGACATCGCCAGTTACGATTTGAGTGCTATAGGGACCATCGGGATTCGACTGTCGATCAATGGAAACGTGTCGGCTCTTCGAGAGAATTTAATTTTTGCTACACTAGGTAGGTGGTCGCCTTACATAAGCCGTCATCGAGGTGAACGGCGGTTCGAAACGTGCAGCGCACCATGGACGCCGGCTGGTGGGACCAGTATTTTTCTTGCATCGTTGTCTTCACCGACGGCGATGTTCTGTATTTGTGCATGTACCCAGTGCAACTGTTGATGAAGGGACAGCCCTTTGGAGTTTTCTGTATCTGTACAGGTGTGGACTGTCAGCAGTCTGAACGTGGCAGGGAAGCAACAAAATGTAAAATGGGGAAAGCCTGTGGGTCAAACTACATATAGAGAGGGCCAGTGAAGTGTAGTGGGAAGAACACAAGGATTTCTGGTCAGATGAGTACAGCATAATGTCAACAGCGGCAGAAAATGGTATATCGGTAGTACGATTACTTATGAATAGATAGGCTGGATAGAGGGTGAGTTACGATGAGCAGTTCAATGAGAGGGTTGTTCTCGTTAGCATCTACAGCTAAGCAACACCGACATCGATAGTTCAGGTATGTAAGCTGACGATGCAGGCAGGAGATGAAGAGGTAGAAAAAACATATGAGGATAGTCAAGAGGCTATTCAGTACGCAAAAGGAGATGAAAATCTAATAGTCATGGCGGATTTCAATGCGGTTGTAAGAAGGAGTGGAACGAAGGGTTTTGGGAGATATGGGCTTGGTACTAGGAATAAGAGAGGCGAGATGTTAACTGAGACCTGTAACAAATTTCAGCTAGTAATAGCGAATAAGACAAGAGTAGGAGGTATATTTGGAAAATGCCGGGAGGTACGGGAAGATTTCAGTTAGATTACGTCATGGTCAGGTAGAGATTCCGAGATCAGTTATTGGATTGTAAGGGGTACATAGGAGCATATATAGAATCAGATCACAGTTTGGTCGTGATGAACAGTAGCCCGAAGTTTAAGAGGCTAGGCAGGAAAGAAGTGGGATACGGAAGCACTAATGAATGAAGATATGTGCTTAAAGTTGTCTGAGGATGTAGATACTGCGATAAGAATTAGCTCAGGTGGCAGTTTAGTTGATGAGGAATGGATGACTTTAAAAAGTGCAATCACAGAAGTTAGAGGGAAAAACGTCGGTACAACGAATGTTACTGTGCAGAAACCATGGGTAACAGAAGAAATACTTCAGCTGATCGATGAAAGAAGAAAGTACAATAGAATTCAGGGAAATTCCGGGGTACAACATGCAAGTCACTTAGAAATGAAAGAAGTAATAAATGCAGGGAGCTAAGACTAAATCGATGCAAGAAACACGTGAAGAAATCGAAAACGAAGTGATTGACGGAAGGACTGACTCAGCATATAGGTAAGTCGAAACAACCTTCACTCAAACAAAAGCTATGGCGGTACATTAAGAGTGCGTTGGGGATACTAATGTTTAATTCAGAGGGGGGAGTGGGTTAGTGGAAATAATACATTTAAGGCCTCTATGAGAGGGAGGACTTCTCTGATATCGCGACAGAAGAAGAAACAGCAGTTGCATGGAAGAGATAGGATCTTCAGTATCAGAATCATAATTTAAGAGGGCTCTGGAAGAGGAGGCAGAGGGAATAGGTAATATTCCGTAAAAATTTCTAAAATATTGGTGGAAGTTGCAACAAAACGGCTATTCATGTTAGTTTGTAGAATATATGAAACTGACGATATACCCTTATACTTTCGAAAAAAAAAGTCATCTAAACAATTCCCGAGACTGAAAGAGCCGACAACTCTGAGAATTACCGCACAATCAGCTCAACAGCTAACGCATCCAAGTTGCTGATCAGAAGAATGGGAAAGGAAAATGAGGATTTGTTAGATAACGATCAGTTTAACTTTAGGAAATGTAAAGGCATCAGAGAGGCAATTCTGACGTTGCGGTTGACAATGAAAGCAAGGCTAAAGAAAAATCAAAACACCTTCATAGGACTTTTCGATCTGGAAAAAGCTTTCGACAATGTAAAATGTTGCAAGGTGGTCGAAATTCTGAGAAAAATGGGAATAAGCTTTTGTGAAATACGGTAACATACGATATGTACAAGAGCCAGGAGGGAATAACAAGAGTGGAAGACCAAGTACGAAGTGTTCGGATTAGAAACGTTGTGAGACGGGGTAGTAGTCTTTGGCCCCCACTTTTGTCTATACATCGAAGAAACAATGACAGAAATAAAAAGAAAATGGTTCAAGAGTGGAATTAAAATTTAAGGTGAGATGAGTGATAGCCGGCCGCGGTGGTCTAGCGGTTCTAGGCGCTCAGTCCGGAACCGCGGGACTGCTACGGTCGCAGGTTCGAATCCTGCCTCGGGCATGGATGTGTGTGATGTCATTAGGTTAGTTAGGTTTAAGTAGTTCTAAGTTCTAGGGGACTGATGACCACAGATGTTAAGTCCCATAGTGCTCAGAGCCATTTGAACCATTTAGATGAGTGATAAGTCCGCTGTTGACATTTCTATCCTCAGTGAAAGTGAAGAAGTATTGCAGGATATGCTGAATGGAATGGAATGGAGAATATGGATTGAGAGTAAATCGAAGAAAGACGGAAGTAATGAGAAGTAGCAGAAATGAGAACAGTGAGAAACTGAACATCAGGATTGGTGACCACGAAGTAGATGAAGTCAAGCAACAGTGCTACCTTGCTAGCAAAATATCCCACGGTAGAGAGCAAGGAGGACATAAAGAACTGACCAGGACTGGTGAAAATGGCATTCTTGGTCAAAATAAGTCTACTTGTATCAGAATTTGAGAAAGAATTTTCTGAGGATGTAGTGAAACATGGACTGTGGGAAGACCAGAACAGAATGGTCTCGAAGCGTTTGCGATGTGAGAGGAAGTCACTGACGGGAAGATGGTACAGCATGACAGGACATCAGTTAAGATATGAGGGAATAATTCTTGGTATTAGTGGGAGCTGTAGAGGAAGACAGAGACTGGAATTTGCTCAGCAAATGATTGAGAACATAGGTTGGAAGTGCTACGCCGACATGAAGAGGCTCGCAAAGAAGAGGTATATGGGGCACGCTGCATCAAACCAGTCAAAAGTCTTGTGGTGTGCATACTGTAAGACCTTCAGTACACACACCATCAGATTATTTGACTTGTCGCTGTAACGAAGTAGGCGAGTGTCCGCAATATGTCTCGTGGTCTTATCGTGGCGTGTTTATCTTCTGCCGTTAGGTCAGACGATAGAAATGCCACTTGCACACTTAGAGTAGCAGATTGATAGTGACCAACTTTAAACAGAACTTGATTAATTTTCACACATATTTATTAAAATAATAACAAGCATAAAAATTACTTGACTTGATTCTGGATGCTATTTACAATTGACAATCTGAAGTTCCTTTGGTATTGGTACGTTAATCTTATTCTCACATATATCTCTGATACTTGACAAAGTGTCTACACATTTATCTTCATGGCTATGTACAGGAATATGGTAATCTTATTAGGCGCAGACTGAAACTTGACTATAGATTGGTACAGACAAATGTAGACTGGTACAGACTGATGCAGACAAATGAAGACTGACTAATCGGAGGTCTGTACACTCGTGATAAAACCTCGCGCGTTCATGTATCACTGCGCGAGTGTGATCCGCGAAGAGAAAAGGTTCTACATGAGCAGCAATCTCATTGGCTGCGTTACATATTAATATGCGGATCGGCGGAAGCAGAATTTGGTCCATCTCTATGGCAGCGCCATCTCGTAGTGCGGAGACGGACGAGCGCTGCGCCTGCGCTGTTGTGCTTAGCGGGGCGCGCTCTAGTGGGAAAGTTGTGTACGCGCTAACTACGCGGAACAATGTACACGACAAGTCTAAAGACTGATGACGGAAAAAAGGATAAGTTTTGCTGGGTTTCTGTAGGCATAAGGCTCAGTTTAACAACCATTATATCAAAGAAGATCAAAATACTTCTGATAACGTAACTGAAACACAATTTCAATGAAACAAAATTTTCATTTAGCCCCGAGATGATCCTTAAGTACAGCTCGACTAAATCAGTAAAAAACTGTCTTCAATTAAGTAAAAGAATTAAAATCTAACGTTGGCCCCATTATTCAAACCGAGCAACAATATTAACGATTTCCAATGGATGACCCTTTGACATAACCATACATGAGAAAAGTTCATGAGTAAAACATAAGATGGCAAAACAGCTTTTACACTTAGCTGTGATTATAACACCTAAGGATGTATTGCACCACTGCTATACTGCTACTACTACTATTAAAAGATAACTAACAGAACAAGCTGCACCCAAATCTCTTTCAAACTACATTGCATATATCTTAAAAAAAATTCCTAAACTACAAAACACACTTTCACTGTTCACATAGAATAAGTGACAAGACTGTTTCTGAGCAGAAAGCATACCTCAAGGATCTCACAAAGTGCCAGCGATACTACTGTAGACGTGTAATTGACAACTGAACTGCTCACTGTCACAGTGCACACACCCACAGTCCTGTGACCTATCAATAAACAACTAAAACTCATCACAGGACACCCACTGATGTCTGTGGAGAATGTCGTCGTTAGTAAATACACTCAGTGACATCCAGTGTGCTGTATAGGCCAAAAAAGCAGGGCAACCATTCACTGCAAAAGTACTCAGGTGGTACTCCTTCCTCCCCCTTTCTCCACCTCAACTGGGATCTTTTCCCATCGGGCACCGAAATGACACCAGCTTATCCAACAGGCAGTTGTGTCCACACTGCGGCTAAGCCCATGCAGTCGGTACTGACCTCTACTTGACAGAACCGTAGCTCATCAGGTTGTCGATGACCTCTGTTCAGAATTTGCTGGTTCGTCCGCATGCCCTGTACTCCCAACGCCTTCAGGCCCAGCATGCCATTACAGAAAAGCTATGCGAGGCAGGCTCGTCCTCCGCTTCCACCGCGGCGACGCAGCAAGTCTTCGGAAGATGTTGCCGATTCCACTTGCTGCTGTAACGCCATCTGTGCTTGCAGCTAGAGGCCGTAAAACGCCCCGCACGTTGTCGTCACCAGGAGCGCCTAGCGAGACTGCCATTCCAGAGAGTCCCCTTGCGGATAGCAATGTCTCGGAAGCGTGGCGACTCAGCACTCACGGCTGGAGCGCATCTCCGACAGTCCTGCGCACGGCCAGCCCTGAACACAGCGCCAGATATCTCACGCCTGTCTGACACACGTCTACAGTAGTATCGCTGGCACTTTGTGAGATTCTTGAGGTATGCTTATGAGAACACATTTTCATATAACTAAGAAATATATCGAGAAACAAAATCAGAAGTGATACAACCTTCTATACTAGTTACTGACGTTTAACTGAAGAAAATCAGAACTGGTACAGCCTGCTATACTAGTTACTGACGTTTAACTGGGATAATGAAGTTCGTAAAACAGTTAGATATAACGTAAAATTACGACCGATTTAGGACACTTGCCTATGTGAAGTGACGAATCATCGTATCCAGATAAACTCTCTTGTATATACGTGTGCGAGCTGCTCAAGGGCTTTTTCCTAGAAATATTTTCGTACCCATGTACATGTGCATATTTCTCAAGAGTTCTCAAGAGAGTGTGATGTTTGAAACGCAATATTTGTACCTGCCTCTGAGGTGTTTCACAACGTATGGAATCAACGTTTAGCGCGCGAGAATGCCTCCGCGAGCTAAGGCGTCACGGCACGGCTAGCAAGACCATTTCCGCTGTGAAATCGAGTCCCCAACCTGACATGGATGTGATTGTCACTAGAATAAGTCAGGTTAAGTTACGTTAAGTATCAGGCCTATAAGATCGTTTCTAATTACATTTGACGTCGACGGGAGTAAAATTCATTAAAAAAGAAAAATAAATACGTTGAAGTTTGTTCGTCCCTTATTTTCCTTGTGACTGATTCTCCTTATCTATTTAACTAGAACATTATTTCACTACTTTTTTTCATATTTGATGAATCGATAAAGTTTGTTTTCTTTATAACGAGCAGCGTTAGCATCAAACACAGCACTGAAGAATGTGAAAATAACTTAGACGGCATCTTTGTTTTTTAGACTGTTTATGCAACCGTAACCGGATTTTAGCTTCTGAAATAGGTATATAGGGGAACAAGTTTCAAGACAGAGGCTATGGCCTAATGCATTTTCGCAAGTACTGGGAGAGGAACTGTCCTTACTATTACAGATAAAGGTGAATTGAGTAGCTAATGTTTAATCAGGTGACCTTATTAGCATCTCAACCCCCGACGTAAAACGCGTGGTGTTTTTAAAGTTGGACGTCTTTATCTACCTGTAAGTCTGTCAGTGGCATCTTAGCTCCCAAACAATTGGACCAATCTTAGCTCCTTTTTCTTTATATTAGTGGCTGGTTTAATCTACATGATATTAACTATATTTGACTAACATTTCCTCTACCGTTTAAAGAATATGAGCTCTAGAAGGTAAAAACGTTTGCCGTCAAGGCACTCTCTTGTAATACGTTGCCTAACCGGTAAGAGGTACATCAGAAATGTTCAAATGTGTGTGAAACCCTATGGGACTTAACTGCTAAGGTTATCAGTCCCTAAGCTTACATACTACTTAAGGTAAATTATCCTAAGGACAAACACACACACCCATGCCCGAGGGAGGACTCGAACCTCGGCCGGGACCAGCCGCACTGTCCATGACTGCAGCGGCTTAGACCGCTTGTCTAATACCGCGCGGCAAGAGGTACATCATTTGATGTAAATCTAATAACCACCAACATCTCCACAGAATGCCTTCGGAAAGCCATATAACAATAAACTTTTTGCTGAGTCCACCATTAAACTGGACTGGCTGGCTCATCGTGCGGACTCAACATGTTCATATATTTCTGTAGTCCTTCTCTCGATTCTGAGGTAGACGATCGCCGGTTTTGGAATTTTCTTATGGGGGAAGGCATTAATTCTTTCTTCACTTTTGCCACAGTTACTTCGTCCAAAATTTGCCAAAAATTTTGAGAAATTTCTCTTTCCTCTTCATGTAGTAGTAACAATTCCTTGAAAGGCTAACATCGCCGCACTTTGGCAATGATTTATCGGTTGCACTACAAATGGTGACGTTGGCTCTTTTTCGCCTTCCAGATCGTCTGTGGCCTCACTGAAAAACCTGCTGAAACTCCATAAAGCTTTCCATAATTGCACTGTGATGAGACTTTATCGCCTCGTATTTGCTGGATTCACGCAGACCGATCGCTATTTGCTCTATTGGCAAGCGAAATGACTGTAGCCTTGTATACACACTGTTTCAACTAGTTTCATCGTCCTGATGCAAAGTCTACCGTAATGTAGCATCTAAGACAGACGTCTTGATACACCCTAACAACTTCCGATCAGCTAGGGTGGATTTGTATACAGCAGGAATTTAATCCCTTAAAAACATTTCTTTGAAATTGTGCCGCAGTGCTGTACTAAATATATGTCGTGTGACGAGGGCCTCCCGTCGGGTAGACCGCTCTCCTGGTGCAGGTCTTTCGATTTGACGCCACTTCGGCGCCTTGCGCGTCGATGGGGATGAAATGATGATGATTAGAAGAACACAACACCCAGTGCCTGAGCGGAGAAAATTCCCGACCCAGCCGGGAATCGAACCCGGGCCCTTAGGATTGACAGTCTGTCGTGCTGACCACTTTTTTTTCTTTTTCTTTTCTTTTCTTTTCTTTTGTGTTGAAGATTTTTTCTCTTATTTTAAAGCCCCTTAGGAAAATGGAACTAAAAAAAAAAAGAATCTAAGTGCCACCGACACTTTTCATCCTATAGCAAAAATAATCTGGTCCACTTCAGGAGTTGGGGCCTGATTAAACCTACCCCAGAGAGCTGCCTATATACCAGGGGAAATATGGGAATTCAAGGTTACGGCTATCCTTACAAACAAAACAAAATCTTCCTTTTTCTGAATTTTATTTTTATTTTTATTTTTTCCTGTTTATTTTTGGTGTGTAATTGATCAGAGGCTTTTTGCGGTCCGCTGGTAATATGCTGAGTCACGTCTTCTAGAACTTGATATGTTCCGTTCAATTGTTCAGAAATGTTCATTGGTTCAAAACAGGAAAGCTTCTTCTCTCTTGGCTTAACACATTCCAGCTGCGAGGCGGGTCGTGAAAGCACTCTCAAGGAAGTTCGAGAAAAATTGTCCGTATTTTGGGTGACGGACAACGACATAATGACTGTCATTGAGGTATGTCCAAAAATCTAGTACAGAGTCTACAGTTTGTCCAAATAGGTAGCGAATGGCATGTCCGCGAATCCAATTCACAGCATTGGTCTTTGTCCGAGGAAAAGGGGAGTAATCTGATCCGGAATGTCCCGTGTTAGAAAAGCCACGATACGACGAATCAATAGCCAAACCTCCGCCGTCGGTCCGCAAACAAACCGATGTTCGTCATTGTCTGGCACTCCACACGTGGAACATAGAGGTGATTGGGCGAGGTGGATACGATGAAGGTGAGATTGATTGATTTGCTTACCATTGACAGTTAGGTACCAGACAGATTGTGTCAAGGTAACAGGCGAACACCGCGCGCCATACATGACGCCATTCAACCTGTGGGAATTTTTGTTCAATCGGGTTAGGTGAACGACCTAATTGCAGAACACTGTATACTGCCTTTGTCTTGAGTAAAAACTGTCTTGGTAAGGTGAGGCGTAGATAACTGAGTTCAAGAAAGAAGTATCTTATATAATGGAACTGGTCCGGAACATCCGAGATCACCACTGGGGATGACAGTGAGACCGGCGTATACCAGTGAGGCTCGTTGGGCAACGTGTCCATACCGTCATCTGGGAGCTGACAAATAGGGCGCGAGCTCTATCCGACACGTGAAACAGACCTATCCCACCTCGTTCACGGGGAAGAGTAAGGGTTGCATAGTTAACTTTGAACTACAGCACAGAGCTGACGAAAGATGCCATCGCTGACAACATGCGACGTGCCACAGTAAGCGGGAAAGGTAGAAGTTGTGCTACATGGGGAACTGGGGATGTCGTATATATATATTGACATATTGAGCCCGTTGGAGAATATCTAGGGATCGAAGGCGATGCTCCATAAGACCTGCTCTGATCATTAAAAGGAGATCAGATGAAAAATCTATTCCCAAACAGCGAATGGTATCAACGGTGGTGAGAGGTGTAACGCACTCCACGGATAGTCCCGTGCCAATGAACATAACTTGTGACTTACGTACGTTTAAAGAGCTACCCGACGCCTCACCATACGTCGCTACCGACGTCAAAACAGCTCGAACATCGTCGGCATTCCGTAAACAGATGACTACATCGTCAGCACAGGCCGTGCAACAGAATTGGTAGCGATCCATGGACAACTCTACCAAACGTTGTCTTAGTCCACATAGCAAGGATACCAAGGAAAAGGCGTACAAAATCGCTGATAGAGGGCAACCTTGACGTACGGATCAACGTATAGTTATCGGAGGAGTGAATCTGCCGTTGCACATAATCCTGGCTGAGGTACCCCGCAGAAGGCGCATCACTACCGTGATAACGGCGACTGGAAAACCCATATGGTGGAGAACGGCTGTAAGGAACGAATGGTCAACCCTATCAAAAGCTTGACTACAGTCCAAAGACACAAGTGCCCTAGAGAGGCGTTGTGCCAGGGTAACGGAGATCATATCCCTGTAGCGGCATAAAGCCTTGCGGATATTATTATCCCCTCCCAAAGATGCTTGGTCTGGCGACACAACATATCGGGCAACATTTTTAAGTCGTGCCGCCAAAAGGCCATTGAAGATATTCACTGTTAAGGAGGGTGATGGGCCGATAATCACCGATATTATTGCTACCATGCGGTTTACGTACAGGAATAATAATTCCTTCCATGAAAGCGTCCGGCGCAGGTACTTACGGGGACATCAGTTCCCGACAGATGGAGGTGAAGGTGGACTCACGGAAGATGTGATAAAATTCGAGGGGAAGACCGTAGGGTCCTGGGGAGCGATTAATGGTTCCTCCCCGGATAGTATCGCGCCTCTGACATCAAGTCAATCGCCGCCTCTCCTGGAATACCACAGAAGCTGAGCTGTGAGACTTCCTCGATCAACTCAGGGGAATGTGGAATTGTGGCGTCGAGCTGCTGGTAGTGGGCGTGAAGCACATTCCCTATTGCAGATTGGGTTACGTAGCGACGCCCTTCTTGGTTTGTTAGGACGTGAATCAATTTTCGGCGTCGATTGTGGCGTTCTTGGATGATATGGTACATCGATGGATGTTCATGAGGCATGCGATCAGCAGTACGAGATCGTACTATCGCCCCTTCAAGATGCCTTCACATGAGATTGGAGATTTGGCCCTTAGCATGGTTCGTCCTTGTAGGGCGCTCAGGGGTGGCTGGCATCGTGGAGCATTCTCCTAGGACCCTGTAGTAAAAGTCCATAGTGCTCCCCCAGGCGACAACATCTTTGCCATACCGGATCAAAGTTTTTCGAAGAGCAGGTTTTGCACACTGGATCCACCAGGATATGTTAGACGGATACGTGGGTCGGCTTCTATAACATGAGATCCAAGTGTCTTCTATTATAAGTCGACAATCAGGTGAATTAAGAAGTGCGGTGTTCAGTTTAATAAACCACTTCCATGCTATACTGCCTGTCTTGTGAGCACAACATCAGAGAAGTAAGTCTCATGATCTGAGAAAGCAACAGGCCAGATTTCAGCCTGTCGAGTGTGTTGAATTAGGGATCGCGAGATGTAGATGCGATCCAGTCGGCTAGAGGAGTGCGCAGTGTAGTACGTAAAGCCCAAAAGATCACCGTGAATATGTCTCCACGTGTCAACAAATTGTAGTCGCGTGATGACTGTTTCCAGATCTGCGCATGGTGAGTGACGCGGCAATTGATCCTGAGGTCGCTGGGTGCAGATGATGTCTCCACCCATGACCCAGTCATTGTGTGGTCCCATAAAAAGGAGTGTAACTTCATTCACGAAGAAGGCATTGCGTTCACGACGGTAGCTGGAGCCCGACGGCGCAAAAATGCTGACGATGCGTACACCAAAGAGAGTAAGGGCCATACCTCAGCCGTTGGGGAGGTATAGGACATCTTCGGCAGGAAGACCTTCTCGTAAGATGATGGCAACACCAATACCAGTGTCCGAAGTGGGAGAAAGATACGCCGTGAAGCAATGTGGTGGTGAAAAATCGCGACATGCACTTCCTGAAAAAGCGCAATATCTATGTCCACATCATAAATCATATCGCGGAGCAGCGCTAGTTTGTGGGGCGCACGAATGGTCGCAAGGTTAATCGTTGCGACAAGATAATGCGGGGGTTGGAGTCCCACAGGCACAGGTGGGGCTCCTTCTTCAGGAGCGAGAGGTCGTCGATCTTGCCGGTCCGCTGAAGAGGCTGCTATTGTGGAGAGCTTGCGGGCGCTGGCGCAACCGATGGGGGCGCCCCATCATCAGCACCGTCCACCCCAGTCCCTTCGATCTCCACGTCGTCTGCCCAGGAGACTGATACAGCGGTAGGACATCGGCTGTGCACATCATCCACGTGGAGAGGAGTCGTAGTTTCGGCTAAGCGGATAGGCTCTCTTCAACGTCGACCTGTGGGGGCGACGGCGCCAGTAATCAGAGGTGTTCGTTGCCTGTGGCGGGTCGTTCGCATCAAACCTTTGGTCACCAAAGAGCGGTTTGCGGTCCATCTTCGGGTCTGCATCCCTGGTATCCATCCGTAGAATGGATGCATCAGGGGGTGTACGGCTACGTTTCTTTCTCTTTCGTGGCGATCCTTGTTTTCGAACATTTCGTTCAGAGTTCGATGGCGTGTGGATTTCGTCTGACTCCGGACCAGTCTGAAGGAAAGTAGAAGTAGGTACCACTCCTGGATCAACGTCCATCTCAGTAGCATTTTCAGTCACCGTGCTGCGAAGATTCAGTAGGTCAGGATCTGGATTCTGTGGCACCTCTGAAGGAACATCAGTAGCGGTTGCATCTACCTGATCAGACGACGTCTAGGGAGCAGGAAGACCCTGTGTAGAGGTGCTACCTTCCCGGGCAAGCTTGGCATATGTGACAGGGATCTGAATGATCACCGCTGGGGACGCTTCTTCGCCGACCGGCTTCTGGATCAGGCGGCGTCGCATGCAGGCGGATCTGACGTGGCCTTCTTGTCCACAACCCGCATATGTTCGGGGTTGGCCGTCGTACATGATAATGGCTCGCACCCCTCCAATTGTCAGGTATGATGGTATACGTTTTTTCAGTTCTATTTTGACCTGACGCACACCATTAAGGACATGGTAGGTCGTGAAGGTTTGCCATTTTCCCTCTACGTAACCGATGACGTTACCGTAGACAACTTGGTCCTTCGGCACTTCAAAAGGTAGTTCAAACACCCAAATCTCGCGTTGACCGTACTCTGCGAGTTCAAGTGTTACAGCTCCGAAGTGATCATCAGAGTATTTGAACTTAAGTCTATTGGCATGTCGGCGAATAACATCTTCACACACCTCAGTGTTTGTCATTTTAATATAAACGACACTACTCGTGATCGAAAAATGGATTCCGAGAACGTGGTTAGGATCTAAACGAACTTCTTCACGTAGGAACGTTTCAAATTCATGTGCACGTGGTCACGCATGTTCAGCAGGGAAGGAAACTTTAAGGGTCGCACGGCGGTAAGCGCTCGACATGTTGTACACGGTGGACGGACACAAGCCTTAAAGCTACGACGCGGAAGTAAACAACGCCGGCAGCGGAGCACTGGCCGGCGCGCAGGGCCGTCCGCACGCTGCCACGGCTGAAAGCCGACTGACCACTCAGCTACCGGGGGCAGACAGTGCTGTACTGATACAGTGTAACACACATGGGAGACATTTATGTGTTCCTAGATCTTTCTTAACGGTAGCCTCCTGATCTGCGAGAAAAGTAATTCTGCCATCTGTTTGTACATTTCTGTAATAATACTCATATTTTCGCTACTCTTCGCAACGTAGAGGAAGTTCGTAGTTGACGTACTATGAATTCTCGTTCTCCATGTGTCCGTCGACTCATCGATACAGAATGACGTAACAGTTGGGTAGTTGTTCTTACATTAGTTCCAGAGGTCACACATCATTGCACATTGGTTTTTAGATAGTGCCTCTTTCACGTCAGGTGTAAGCTCGCCCCTGATCTGGTCAGCCCTATCTTTGATGTGCCTCGCTACAGAAGGTAGAATCTTTTGGGCGGTGACAGGTCCACATTTCGCTCCTATATTTATGACTTCTTAATTGAACCATTCTCCACTTACATTAAAAGTCGGGGATCATTAGCGCACAGGAGAATTCATGTCTCTCTAACCACCAGCACTGGAAGCTACAGCATCGTTATTTAAACTTACCGCGCCGATTGTGCTTGTCTCATACACAGGTAGAGCTCCACAACCTTCAGTGTTGCACTGGATATCGGCAACGGGAAGATGGGTATCTCTTTCCACAACTTCCTGAAAACGTCATAATTATCAAGATTGAGGTACTCGTATACTTAGCCGGCCGGAGTGGCCGAGCGGTTCTAGGCGCTACAGTCTGGAACCGCCCGACCGCTACGGTCGCAGGTTCGAATCCTGCCTCGAACACGGATGTGTGTGATGTCCTTAGGTTAGTTAGGTTTAAGTAGTTCTAAGTTCTAGGGGACTGATGACCTCCGAAGTTAAGTCCCATAGTGCTCAGAGCCTTTTGAACCATTTTTTTTTTGGTACTCGTATATTTAATGACCATAATTCTCGTTTAGTTAGCTATCAGATCAATTGTCATCAAGCTCAAAACTTATAAAATAAATAAGTGAATCGATCTATGCAGTAGTATCATGTCTGTAATTTGTATGGTATGTTTTGTAGACTTTTAGTAATCATAGCTCACCTTAAATTTTTTCCCAAGTAAAACTAGTTTTTCTTACTCAGAGACTATTAAGTAAATAGTACGTTCCCTCAGCTAGTTTACGGAAAACAGTTTCTTTTTGTGACTGCCGACGTTGTAGAATGTACGATTATAGGAGTGGCTTCGCTTCCGCTCATGCCCAACTAAATGCCGAGAACACCTGAAAACTTTCGCAACAAGTGAAGACAGGAGCTACGTTGCGTGGATGTAGGAATATCAGAGAGCTCGGTAACTCATAGGCTCGTGCCGATTCGACAGTTGTCCACACGCGACGTGACGTCAGCTGTCTCCTTTCAACGCATCCAAGCCGAAAGCAGCGAGCCGTGGTCACCGAGAGATGCGAGCGGGACTGACGGGCGCTTTGGCTATAGTTCAATTAAAATTGCTTCCAATTGACGTCAGTCACTTGCCTCTACTGTGTCGCAACATCGGCAGCCGGCTACGGTTCAGTTATGTGGACCACTTTACACATGCTGTTAATGCGCGACGCGGAACGATGCTGGAAGCGGCCGCAGCGATGTTTGACGAATATGTGAGGTGCTCTGTAGGCTGGTTCAAATGGCTCTGAGCACTATGGGACTTAACATCTGTGGTCATCAGTCCCCTAGAACTTAGAACTACTTAAACCTAACTAACCTAAGGACATCACACACATCCATGCCCGAGGCAGGATTCGAACCTGCAACCGTCGCAGTCGCGAGGTTCCGGACTGAGCGCCTAGAACCGCTAGACCACCGCGGCCGCCATGCTCTGTAGACAATTGGTTTTCGGTGACCAGTGACTGAACTGCGGTACTCGAACTGCCGCTTTACCAATCGAGAAACAGCTCTAGTTGGCACTTGATTGTACGATACAGACGACACAGGCAGATTCCAAACGAAACAAAAAAAAAAAACAACGAGAGCAAGAAAAACTAAGAACAACTAAAAAAGTCAACGGTAACAAAAATGACGCACTTTATAAAAAGTACTTTTAAATCAATTAATACTCGTAGAATATAAATAATAATGGGTCTTTTGATTAGAGCTAGAAATTAAAAAAGGAAAATTTTAGGTTTTCAAGAGATTTGACAGTATGATCTTCTACTGGACAGGCTAATGCTCTGACAACATGTTGTGCAAAGGCGTAACGTTTATGAATGTGCTACCCAAGAAATGGTTCAAATGGCTCTAGGCACTATGGGACTTAACAACTGAGGTCATCAGTCCACTAGACTTAGAACTACTTAAACCTAACTAACCGAATGACATCACATACATCCATGCCCGAGGCACGAGTCGAATCTGCGACCGTAGCAGCTGCGCGGTTCCGGACTGAAGAGCCTAGAACCGCTCGGCCACAACGGCCCGCGCTACCCCAGAAGCAACAATAAATTTCAGCCGTCAAAAATTGGGCTTCACGTAATGTCGTGATAAAATTGTCTAACGTAAGCCGATCTCTGTGGTTATAGCAACAGTGTATGTGATGTTGAATCTCGTCTAGTACTTTGGTTAGTGCGTGTATGAAACGCGTGTGTATCTTTAACATCGTTGTGTGTGTTCGTGGTTATCATGTGTGGTGAAAGACGAAATAAAAGTGCCAGATCCAGTACTCAGAATCCAAATACAACAAGGAAGTAGGACAAAGTGACCGACCAATTGTGGGCGAACGGTTCGGGCATAATGTTGAGCGCTCTGATAGGAGGAAACTAGCTCTAGGCACGCGGAGTGTGAAGTAATCTTAGTCGGACTAGGCTCTACTTGCGACCATCACGGTCATGACGGCGCACTCGAAATTGACGAACACGCACCGTCCGCTCTCTCGCGGCTGCAGCACGACGCTCAGGTCGAAATGACCCTCTGGAGGCGGGGAAAACAAGGGTGCCGTTCGATATGGCGCAATGCAAGATTAATGAAATAGAGATGCTGAATGAATTGCGTTTAGATGTCAAAACGGAATTATGTGGGGCTTTCCACGACTTCCATAGCAGAATGTCATTGAACGTCCTTTTACAAACTCCAAAGAAATTCTGATCACAGTTAATGGCAGTGTGCGACACCAAAGGCAGTGTCAAGGCACTCAAGGATTTCACAGGAAATGAAACTGTAATCAAATGAAACAGCGGCCTTAACTGATGCCGATCGTATACACAATTCCATCAGTGGCCAATATCTACGAACTGGTTTCCGTAGACGATGTTGTGTCTTCAACCACCATGGTTGGATGGACATACAAAAAGAAATGCAACTGGTGCTATGAACCCTTTCTGCCTCAAATTTTTACTGGAGGAAGAAAAATTTTTCTTTATGTGGTAATGGTCTTCGGTTATTTTTGAGGATTTGAAGTGCAAGACTTAAACTAAAATGTGTACCTATTTTCAAAACATACTTTGCACACTTGCCTTCATTTTACGGACAAAACTAACTAATTACGAATTATTCTTTATCGTCATCAATAGTAAAATTACCATTCAATAAATACCATCCAAAATAACAATAACAGTATTTAATTAAAGTGTGGAATACAGCGAACTAAGCACATTTATGTATTCTGGTGGTAACGAGCAGCTGCGCACTGCTGCATTGACTTGCTGATATTTTCATACTGTTTCCCAATAACTGCCAGCACTCAGAAGTTAAGTCGCATAGTGCTCAGAGCCATTTGAAACAATACACACACAAATTCTAGAATATAGTTAAATTTGTAGAAACCATACCAAATTGCAGCAACACTTGACATTCAGAGCTCACAAAAAACGGCAGCACCAGTGGTCACAGGTTTGAATGGTTTGTGGGAAAGCGTTACAGAAATGTTGAAGCTTGAGGGAAACCGACAAACAACTAACAACCAAGAGCAAATAAGAACCAGTATTAAAACTGCATAAATAAATACAGTGGGCATAGAGATTTCTGCAGTTGTTTCCCATACTCTGAATGCTAATGGTACTGGGTAAAACGATAGTACATTGTAAAACACACACACACAAATCAACGCACCACAAAGGGGCTATGCAAACTGCTCACATATTGCTATTCATACACATATAGACGGGTTCGCAAAATACTAAACACGGCGGCCGATGAATGAATGCGTGACGCTGCGGCACACTTTTACCAGGCAGCTGGAAAGAATGGTACACTGGGCACATGACCATACCAATGCAAAAAGCCTTTGCGAATTTCATTCCGTGCACTGAGTTAGACAGTAGCTATGCCTCACAGACAGATGCGTGAACTGTGTTCGCAAATGTCAGCATTTGAAAGAGGACATGCAGCTGGGCTCCAAGAAGCAGATTGGCATAACCGGTGAATCGCTCGACGTTTCGAAAGGAACGATGGAACTATTCGACTATGTTGGCAGCAATGGGTGAATCATCGTCAAACACAGCCTCAACAAGGAAACAATCGACCAGGACACAAGCCACAACGTGAAGACGGAGCAGTCTTGAGAGAGGAATTTGGAGCCTCTGATTCGTCATTATCATCAATCTGACATGCAACTGATGCATGATCTCAAGGACCATTTATAGGCGGCCGTCAGAAACGGGTCTTGGTCCACGGCACCCATTGCACCAGCTACGATTGACGTCTGTACATCAACAAGACCGTTTCTTATGGTGTCAGTCATATTCGGCCTCCAAGCTCATTGACTGGAACAGTGGTGCATGCCGCTTCGAAATGGGCCCCGATCACTAGAGAAGTTGACTCTGGAGACGAACAGAACAACGTTGGGATACCAACATGAATTCCGCTCGCCATATCGCCCGATAACAAAGGGTGGTGGTTTCGGATATCATTTCATAGCGGGACCCCTTTGGTTGGCATTCGCGGCCCCCCTGCAGTATAACGGTACATCAACAATATCCTACATCCCATTTCGTTGCCCTTCTTGGTAACCTATCTTGGGGTTACATTTCAGCAAGATAACGTCCACCCGCATGCGACGGAAGTTTCTACTGCTTGTTTTTGTGCTTTCCAAGGCCCGTCTTCGCCAGTAAGCTCTCCAGATCTCTCTCTCAACTCAGAACGTTTGGAGCATCATGGGCAGGGCCCTCCAACCAGCGGGATTTTGACGGTCTGACGCACCAATTAGACAGAATTTGACACGGTATGCCTCAGAAGGACACCCAACAAAACATTCAATCAATACAAAGCTGAATAACTGTTCGCATAAGGACCATTTATTGACCTGCTCATTTTGTGGCGCTCTTTCTCTTCAATACATCAGCCACTTCTCCTGAAACTGGTATTTTTAATTTTTTTATTTTATTTTTCTTACATCTACCGATTTCCGTCACCAGTCAGGTAATTATTTCGTAGTGCGTGTTTTTTTATTTATTTATTTTTTTTTTTTTTTTGTCTTAGAGCGTACATGGTCCATCCTGCTGGGAAGGGTCTGAATAGGCCTCATGTGAGTGTATTGTTCTTACAATAATAGCTCACGTCGTCACTTTCAAACCATCGGTTTCCTCATGTTGTGTAAGTAGTAATCCTTTCTTCTTCTGTGACATCAATACCGCTTCATTATTTGAACAGAGACATAAACAGGACACGGTCACTGATTATTAGCGTTGCTTTTGACATAATACTTGTAAACAAACAGTTATCAGACTCAGTATACCCCTAAATGATATATGACTGTACGCATAATTTTGAGGGAATCTTCTACTATACCTCAATTACAGCGGATAACATGATGTAAGGTGTGATAAAAAAAAAGTTTCCGTTCTGAGGTCAAATAGTCCAAAATCGGTACGCCAATCATGCAGAATCGTCGTCAGCATTGAGGCTGAAACGTCTCCTTTGAAAAATTAACAATGACAGTGCTGGAGAAACTCGTACGTCATTTGACTTTCAAACAGCTGTGCAAAACTGAACGTACTCAGACAGTTCTCTCTTTACTTATTCTGATCATCACTAAACTCCCACACAATATTTTTGGAGCAACGCAATCTGACTTTCAATAATCCCTACAAAAAAATTACCCTGACTAACAATAACCACCCCCATGAACCATGGACCTTGCCGTTGGTGTGGAGGCATGCGTGCCTCAACGATACAGATAGCCGTACCGTAGGTGCAACCACAACGGAGGGGTATCTTTGAGAGGCCAGACAAACGTGTGGTTCCTGAAGAGGGGCAGCAGCCTTTTCAGTAGTTGCAGGGGCAACAGTCTGGATGATTGACTGATCTGGCCTTGTAACACTAACCCAAATGGCCTTGCTGTTCTGGTACTGCGAACGGCTGAAAGCAAGGGGAACCTACAGCCGTAATTTTTCCCGAGGGCATGCAGCTTTACTGTATGATTAAATGATGATGGCGTCCTCTTGGGTAAAATATTCCGGAGGTAAAATAGTCCCCCACTCGGATCTCCGGGCTGGGACTACTCAAGAGGACGTCGTTATCAGGAGAAAGAAAACTTGCGTTCTACGGATCGGAGCGTGGAATGTCAGATCCCTTAATCGGGCAGGTAGGTTAGAAAATTTAAAAAGGGAAATGGATAGGTTAAAGTTAGATATAGTGGGAATTAGTGAAGTTCGGTGTCAGGACGAACAAGACTTATGGTCAGGTGAATACAGGGTTATAAATATAAAATCAAATAAGGGTAATGCAGGAGTAGGTTTAATAATGAATAAAAAAATAGGAACAAGGGTAAGCTACTACAGACAGCATAGTGAACGCATTATTGTGGCCAAGATAGACACGAAGCCCACGCCTACTACAGTAGTACAATTTTATATGCCAACAAGCTCTGCAGATGAAGAAATTGATGAAATTTATGATGAGATAAAAGAAATTATTCAGGTAGTGAAGGGACACGAAAATGTAATAGTCATGGGTGACTGGAATTCGTCAGTAGGAAAAGGAAGAGAAGGAAACATAGTAGGTGAATATGGATTGGGGCTAAGAAAAGAAAGAGGATAGAATTTTGCACAGAGCATAACTTAATCATAGCTAATACTTGGCTAAAGAATCATGAAAGAAGGTTGTATACATGGAAGAACCCTGGAGATACTAAAAGGTATCAAATAGATTATATAATGGTAAGACAGAGATTTAGGAACCAGGTTTTAAATTGTAAGACATTTCTAGGGGCAGATGTGGACTCTGACCACAATCTATTAGTTATGAACTGTAGATTAAAACTGAAGAAACTGCAAAAAGGTGGGAATTGAAGGAGATGGGACCTTAATAAACTGAAAGTACCAGAGGTTGTAGAGAGTTTCAGGGAGAGCATAAGGGAACAATTGACAGGAATGGGGAAAGAAATACAGTAGAAGAAGAATGGGAAGCTTTGAGGGATAAAATAGTGAAGGCAGCAGAGGATCAAATATGTAAAAAGACGAGGGTTAGTAGAAACCCTTGGGTAATAGAAGAAATATTGAATTTAATTGATGAAAGGAGAAAATATAAAAATGCAGTAAATGAAGCAGGCAAAAAGGAATACAAACGTCTCAAAAATGATATCGACAGGAAGTGCAAAATGGCTATGCAGGGATGGGTAGAGGACAAATGTAAGGATGTAGCGGCATATCTCACTAGGGGTACATGAAAATTAAAGAGACCTTTGAAGTAAGGAGAACCACTTGCATGAATATCAAGAGCTCAGTTGGAAACCCAATTCTAAGCAAAGTAGGGAAAGCAGAAACGTGGAAGGAGTATATAGAGGGTTTATACAAGGGCGATGTACTTGAGGACAATACTATGGAAATGGACGAGGATGTTGAGGAAGATGAAATGGCAGATATGATATTGCGTGAAGAGTTTGACAGAGCACTGAAAGACCTAAGTCGAAACAAGGCCCCGGGAGTAGACAACATTCCATTAGAACTACTGACGGCCTCGGGAGAGCCAGTCATGACAGAACTCTACCATCTGGTGAGCAAGATGTATGAGACAGGCGAAATACCCTTAGACTTCAAGAAGAATATAATAATTCCAATCCCAAAGAAAGCAAGTGTTGACAGATGTGAAAATTACCGAACTATCAGTTTAATAAGTCACAGCTGCAAAATACTAACGCGAATTCTTTACAGACGAATGGAAAAACTGATAGAAGCCGACCTCGGGGGAGATCAGTTTGGGTTCCGTAGAAATGTTGGAACACGTGAGGCAATACTGACCCTACGACTTATCTTAGAAGAAAGATTAAGGAAAGGCAAACCTACGTTTCTAGCATTTGTAGACTTAGAGAAAGCTTTTGACATTGTTGATTGGAATACTCTCTTTCAAATTCTGAAGGTGGCAGGGGTAAAATACAGAGATCGAAAGGCTATTTACAATTTGTACAGAAACCAGATGGCAGTTATAAGAGTCGAGGGGTATGAAAGGGAAGTAGTATTTGGGAAGGGAGGGTTGTAGCCTCTCCCCGATGTTATGCAATCTGTATATTGAGCAAGCAATAAAGGAAACAAAAGAAAAGTTCGGAGTAGGTATTAAAATCCATGGAGAAGAAATAAAAACTTTGAGGTTCACCAATGACATTGTAATTCCGTCAGAGACAGCAAAGGACTTGGAAGAGCAGTTGAATGGAATGGACAGTATCTTGAAAGGAGGGTATAAGATGAACATCAACAAAACCAAAACGACGATAATGGAGTGTAGTCGAATTAAGTCGGGTGATGCTGAGGGAATTAGATTAGGAAATGAGACACATAAAGTAGTAAAGGAGTTTTGCTATTTGGGGAGCAAAATAACTGATGATGGTCGAAGTAGAGAGGGTACAAAATGTAGACTGGCAATGGCAAGGAAAACGTTTCTTAAGAAGAGAAATTTGTTAACATCGAGTATTGATTTAAGTGTCAGGAAGTCGTTTCTGAAAGTATTTGTATGGAGTGTAGCCATGTATGGAAGTGAAACGTGGACGATAAATAGCTTAGGCAAGAAGAGAATAGAAGTTTTCGAAATGTGGTGCTACAGAAGAATGCTGAAGATTAGATGGGTTGATCAGATAACTAATGAGGAGGTATTGAATAGAATTTGGGAGAGGAGGAGCTTGTGGCACAACTTGACTAGAAGAAGTGATCGGTTGGTAGGACATGTTCTGAGACATCGAGGGATCACCAATTTAGTATTGGAGGGCAGCGTGGAGGGTAAAAATCGTAGAGGGAGACCAAGAGATGAATACACTAAGCAGATTCGGAAGGATGTAGGTTGAAGTAGGTACTGGGAGATGAAGAAGCTTGCACAGGATAGTGTAGCATGGAGAACTGCATCAAACCAGTCTCAGGACTGAAGACCACAACAACAACAACAACAATAACCTATACGTTTCACGAATCACTTACCTCACAAAAATCTTCTTTACTTGAACTACTGCAATACAGTGAGCGCCAATACTGCCAGCTAATAAAAGATTCGAACTACTGAAGGCACAAACTCCTGATAGGCATAATTAGCAAATTTAAAGATTTCGATAGAGAACAAACAATGTATTTACCTTAATAGCGTTCAAAAGTCATAATACATATATAATTTTGTGACATCCAATTCAACAAATTTCATTTTTCAGCTGGAGACACCTCCAGATCGTCCGCTCAAAACTCTATCACCTTTCCCCCCCACATCCACCACGGCTGGCGGCTCACCTCCAACTGTACAACGCTACGCGCTGTTCACGTCCAACTGCCGAACACTACACAAGCGAATATTCCAACAGTGAGTACAACCAGCCATGGAGTGCACACTGCAGTTGGCGTTACCAACATAAAAACCTAAACACCCTGAGCCTACTTACAAGGCCCGTTAGGTGAAAGGCCGTATCGTGCTGCGTGGCGAAACACGTAATTACCTACTGTGCATCCTTGCCAGCCAGGAATTATCGATCCTTCAAGAACGTTTTCAAGGCGCTGAAGGCGAGATAATCGCATGAGAGAGAGATCATGACGATACGGCTATTGCTCGAGTGTCTTCCACTTGAGTTGTTGTAACTTTTGCGTTAGACATTTGCGATATTGGGGCGTGCGATATCATGAAGGACAGGCAACTTGTCGCGCACCTTTCCACAGCGGTGGGTTGCAGCAGACATGCTTACCCATACACGTTCTTCATTCTCCGATGGGTGTCTGCCGGTGCTGTAACTTTGATAGCCAAGAAAAGAATAACAGCAAGTCGGATCTATTTGGATGAATATGGTAATAACTTGCCATAGTTCAGTTCCGCACTTACCTCAGGCACGTCGGATAGACACGAATGCCACACTAATCACTTGACTACATGTCGGTGCTTATATGCACTCATCGATGGCACGCTACGTTGCATACACGCTGCAGCAATTCCCTGAAACGTAATATTTTTTATCGTCCCTTATATTGAGAGCCACTTGCACCACAATTACTGCACTCCGTCGACCAACGACACATTAAGCACAAACCTGTAAATATTGCACTATCGTTGTTAGTAATCTACCCAAAGCCCTTTCTGCGTAATCACACACACTACTTGCCATTAAAGTTGCCACACCAAGAAGAAATGCAGATGATCTACGGGTATTCATTGGACAAATATGTTATACTAGAACTGACATGTGATTACATTTTCACGCAATTTGGGTGCATAGATTCTGAGAAAACAGTACCCAGAAAAACTACCTCTGGCCGTAATAACGGCCTGGATACGCCTGGGCATTGAGTCAAACAGAGCTTGGAAGGTGTGTACAGGTACAGCTGCCCATGCAGCTTCAACATGATACCACAGTTCATCAAGAGTAGTGACTGGCGTATAGTGACGAGCCAGTTGCTCGACCACCATTGACCAGACGTTTTCAATTGGTGAGAGATCTGAAGAATGTGCTGGCCAGGGCAGCAGTCGAACATATTCTGTATCCAGAAAGACCCGTACAGGACCTGCAACATGCGGTCGTGCATTATCCTGCTGAAACGTTGGGTTCCGCAGGGATCGAATGATGGGTAGAGCCACGGGTCGTAACACATCTGAAATGTAACGTCCACTGTTCAAAGTGCCGTCAATGCGATCAAGAGGTGACCGAAACGTGTAACCAATGGGACACATTACCATCACGCAGGCGCTCCTGTCTGTGATGCAACGTCAAGGGTAACCACAGCTACGGTCTCCGAGCTAATAGTCCATGCTGCTGCATACGTCGTCGAACTGTTCCGAATAACCCTCGTGTTTAAGAATTAACGACTAGCTCAATCGATTAAATTGAATGTTGCAAAAACGTAGCCTGATGTCCCAAAGGCTTTTAAGCTTCCAATTAACGACTCTTACTTCTACCCTTATTATTTCGTTACACGCCATACGAACAAACTTAGCAGGACATAATTGCGGAGTAATTACTGTAATTACTTCGCAACTCTGACGCTGATGGAAACATTAATGACATAGGCAGTGGAACTCAGATTAATGGCGTGTTCCTAGTTTCCCAAAGGCATTTAATGCAGTTCCGAACTGTTGTTTACCGAACAAAATACGAATTTAAACAGCTTATCGGACTAGATATATAACTGAATTCATGTCAGGTCGAACTGAACACAATGCTGCAAAGATAACTCCAGGAGTACTTCAAGGGATTGCTATAGAGCCCTTACTCTTTAAAAACTGTATACAGATGACGTATTGGATAACGTCTGTAGCTCAATGAGACTGGACGCATTCGATGCTGTTGTCTGTTGGAAGCTTCCAAATGTAGATGATTGAAGTAAAATTCAGAGAGATCTGCCAATTAATTAATGGAAGAGATAGGGAAGATCCAATAAAGAGCAATCTACCTAGTTGAAATGGAACGTACATGTAGAATAATCAAGGAAAAGATAACGTTCTACTAGTCGGGGCTTGGAGTGTCAGAAGTCTCAAGGTGGTAGGGAAGCTGGATAATCAAGAAAAGGAAATGGTTTGGCTCAGTTTGAATGTAGTGCCGGTCAGTGAAGTGAGATGGAAGGAAGACAAATACTTCTGGTCAGATGAATATAGGATAATATCAACAGCATCGGAATATGAATATCAAGGTAGGGCAGATAGTGAGTTACCGTGTCCAGTTCATCGATAGGGTTGTTCTCATCACAAACGACAGCAAGACAAAATCGACAACGATAGTTCAGTTATAAAAGCCGAACTCGCAAGCCGAAGAAGAAGGGATAGAGAAAATATATGAGAATATTGAAGGGAAATTCAATCTGTTAAAGGAGATGGAAACCTAGTAGTCATGGGGGATAGGAATGTGGTTCTAGAGTAAGGGCAAACTCAGTACATAAAGGGAAAAAAATGTCTCTGAGCACTATGGGTCATCAGTCCCCTATAACTTAGAACTACTTAAACCTAACTAACCTCAGAACATCACACACTCTCATGCCCGAGGCAGGATTTGAACCTGCGGCAGTAGCGGTCGCGCAGTTCCAGACTGTAGCGCCTAGAACCGCTCGGCCACCCCGACAGGCATGTAAAGGAAGATAGAAATGTAATAGTCATGGGGTCCTGAAATGCGGTAGTAGGGAAAGGAGTAGGAGAAAGACTAACGGGAGACTATGAGCTTTGTACTGGAATGAGAGGCGGTAAGAATTGAGTTCTCCAATAAATAATAGTAACAGCGAATATCTTATTCAAGAATCGAAAGAGGAGGAGATATGCTTGGAAAAAGCATGGAGCTACGGGAAGACTTCAAGCAGAGATTCCGAAATCAGATGTTGACTTCTAAGGCGTAGTAGATATAAGATCACAATCTCGTAGTGACGAAGAGTAGGCTGATGTTGAAGAGACTAGTCAGGAATAAATCTGTGAGCAATGGAGTGGAATACGAAAGTACTAAGGAATGAGGATATAAGCCGGAAGTCAACTGAGGCTATAGATACTGCGATATGGAACAGCTCAGTAAGCATTCGAGTCGAAGAGAAATGGACTTCTGTAGAAAGGACAGTAACGGAAGTTCGAAAGGAAACCACCGGTGGTAGGGAGGTAATTGCGAGGAAACCATGGGTAACAGAAGAAATACTTTAGTTGATCAATGAAGGAGGGAACCACAAAAATGTTGAAGGAAATTCAGGAATACAGAAATACAAGTCACTTGGGAAGGAAATGAAGGCGAAGTGCACGGAAGCTGAGGTTAAATGGCAAAACTAAAAATGTGAAGAAATAGAAAACGAAATGATTGTAGGAAACAATGATTCAGCATATAGGAAAAGCAACCTTTGCCGAATCCAAAAGCGAGGGCGGTAACTTTGAAAGTGCCAGGGGCATTCCATTGTTAAATGCAGAGGAGGAGTGGAAAGAATAAACAGAAGGCCTCTACGAGCAAAAGGACTCGTCTGATGACTTATTAGAAGAGAAAAGAGGATTTGATATAGACGAGATAGGGAATCCCATGTTACAAAAAGAATTTAAAGGAGCTCTGGAAGAATGAAGACCCAATTCCTACAGTATTTATAAAATCATTGCGGAAGTCGGCAACAAAACGACTGTTCATATTGGTGTGTAGAATGAATAAGGCTCACGATGTACCATCTGACTTTCGAAAGCCGGCTGCGGTGGTCTCGCGGTTCTAGGCGCTCAGTTCGGAACCACGCGACTGCTACTGTCGCAGGTTCGAATCCTGCCTTGGGCATGGATGTGTGTGATGTCCTTAGGTTAGTTAGGTTTAAGTAGTTCTAAGTTCTAGGGGACTGATGACCACAGATGTTAAGTCCCATAGTGCTCAGAGCCGTTTGAACCATTTGACATCCGAAAATACTCATCCACACAATTCCGAAGATGGCAAGAGCCGACAAGTGTAAGAATTAATGCACAATCGGTTTAGCAGCTCATGTATCCGAGTTTCCGACAAGAATAATATACAGAAGGTTAGAAAAGAGATTTATGTCGGATAACGAGTAGTTCGGGTTTAGGAAAGGTAAAGGGCACATAGAGGCAATTCTGACACTGCTGTTGATAAAAGAGGCAAGATTAAAGAAAAATGAAGACATTTTCATAGGATCTACCGAACTGAATGAAGCTTCCGACAATGTAGTCTGGTGCAAGTTGTTAGAAGCTTTTTTTAATTTTTTTTAAAGGGATAAGCTATAAGGAAATATACGATATGTACAATAATCAAGAGCCAATAATAAGACAAGAAGACACAGTACGAAGTACTAACATTAGAAAGTATGTAAGACAGGGATGTAGTCTCCCACCCGCACTCTTCAATCTACACACCGAAGCAACAATGGAGGAAATAAAAGAAACGTTCAAGATTGGAATTAAAATTCGAAATGAACAGATATCAGTGATAAGATTCGCCAATGACATTGCTATTATCGGTGAAAGTGAAGAAGAATTATAGATCTCACTGAATACAATGAACAATCTGCTAAGTACAGAGTACGGACTGAGAGTAAACCGAAGAAAGACGAAACTAAAGAGAAGAACCAGAAATGAGAACAGCGAGAAACTTAATATCGGGCCTGGCGATCACGAAATAGAATGATAAGGAATTCTGCTATCTAGGCAGCAAAATACCCGTCACGGACGGAGGAAGGAGGACATAAGCAGCAGACTATCACTGGCAGAAAAGGGTATTCCAGGCCAAGAGACGTGTACTAGTATGATACGCAGACCTTACTTTGAAGAGCCGCGCGGGATAGCCGCCCGGTCTTTGGGCGTCTTGTCACGGTTCGGGCGGCTCCCTTCATCGGAGGTTCGAGTCCTCCCTCGGACATGTGTGTGTGTGTGTCGTCCTCAGCGTAAGTTAGTTTAAGTTAGATTAAGTAGTGTGTAAGCTTAGGGACCGATGACCTGAGCAGTAGGGTCCCATAAGGCCTTAACACAAATTTCCAATTTACTCTGAGGAAAAAATTTCTGAGAATGCACGTTTGTAGCACAGTACTGTTTGGTAGTGCAACATGGACTGTAGGAAAACAGGAAAAGAAGATAAGCATCTGAAACGTGGTGCTACAGAAGTATGTTGAAAATTAGGTGGACTGATAGGGTCACGAATGAGGAATTTCTCTACAGGATGGGTGAGGAACGGTGTATTTGGGAAACACCGACAAGAAGAAGTGGCAGGAGGGCAGGACATGAGTTAAAACATCAATGAATAACTTCCATGGTATTAGAAGGAGCTGCAGAGGCTGAAATTCTAGTGGAAGGCAGAGACTGGAATACATCCAGCAAAATAACTGACGACGTATGTTGCACGTAGCATACAGGTGCTACACTGGGCCTAGTGCAAGACAGGGATTCGAGTAGGGTCACATCAGACTCGTCAGAAGACTGATGACTACCAACCAACTAACCTCTGCATGATTTTCGTCATCTAGGCTCCACCCGACATGGTCACGAGTTTGGGAGAGGTGCTGCAGGAGATATCGTGCTGCTGGCACTTGCGTCTATTGTCTGCTGACGTAGGTGTTAATGCCAAATTTCGCCGCACTGTTCTAACTAATACGTTAGCCCTACGTCACACATTGATTTCTGCGGTAGTTTCGCGCATTGTAACTTGTCTGTTAACAGCAATAACTCTATGCAAACGCCGCTGCTCTCGGTTGTTAAGTGAAGTTCGTCAGCCACTGCTTTTTCTGTGGTTATATTAATGCCTGAAATTTGTATTCTCGGCACGCTTTGGACTCTGTGGGTCTCAGAATATCGAATTCCTTAATGATTTCGGCACTACGCGCTTGAAATCAGTTAATTCCCGTCGTGCGGCCGTAATCACGTGGGAAATCTTTTCATGTCGATCGCCTCAGTACGAATAGGAGCTCCGCCAGTCCCTTACATACTTTGTGCATGTCGTTATACCGTCATATGTACATATGTGTGCATATCGCTATCATACGACTTCCGTTACCTTAGTGTATAGTCCGGTGTATTCCGTAGTCCAGTTGGCATAGCTATACAAAAGCGTGGCAAAACTTCAAACGAAGATTTGCACTGTTTCATCGGTTGAAGGTCAGTTCTGCCTTCCAATTTAGGGTGGATTTTGGGAGATTTTCCTCGTTCTTCTGGTTGTGTACTGAGCCTAAGGTACAACTTACTTGACTAACCCAGAAAAAAATTTCATCTTTGGAAACACGTTTTGCTCTACTTCAGATATACCAATTAACACCAATACAGCTGGAAAGTAATGAAACAAATGCATTAATGTGATCAGATGTGAAGTTTTGTGTGCAAACGATTCAAATGGTTCAAATGGCTCTGAGCACTATGGGACTCAACTGCTGTGGTCATAAGTTCCCTAGAACTTAGAACTACTTAAACCTAACTAACCTAAGGAAATCACACACATCCATGCCCGAGGCTGGATTCGAACCTGCAACCCTAGCGGTCGTGCGGTTCCAGACTGTAGCGCCTTTAACCGCTCGGCCACTCCGGACGGCCGTGCAAACGAAGCTTTGTAGACTCCATCAGAGTTTACCATCAATAAAGCGGGAAATCAATGCAATAATCTATTAATGTGAATACAAGTGAAGTTTTCTGTGCAAATGAAGTGTTTAGATGCCATCAGAGATAAATCAGTTTTTTATAAAGATTATTTTCTTTTCTTCTTGTCGACGGTATTAACCGATCATTTTCTGTTAATTTTAATTGATATCCAACAAGATACACTCAATCACTTTCTCTAAAGCAGACTTTTAAATTTCGCTTTTTACCGTATATTTTAGGAACTTTAATAAAGCTTTGTAGACGTACTTCATAACTCGTGGGATACCTTGCGTTTAATCGTATGGAGATGTAACTGGAAATCGTTGGATCAAAAGGGTGGCATCCATATTCACTTCTTTTTCTGTCATCAGCCTTCTAGCACGTTTAACGCAACACGCCACGAATTTCTCGCTAGTACCAACCTTTTCATCTCATCATAGCTCATGTAATCTATATCCGCAATTATTTGCCGGATGTACTCCAGTCCCTGTCTTCCCCTAAAGTTTTACACTCTACAGATGCCTCTAGTACAATGTAAGTCACACACTGATGTAGTATCGGATGTCCTTTCATCCTTTCCTTTCTTCTTGTGTCTGTGTACCATGTATTTCTTTCCTCGCCGATTCTCCGGAGAACATCCTAGTCTCTCACCTTATCAGTCTGCATAATTCTAAACATTCACCTGTCACAGCACATCTCAAATGCTTCTCTTGTGTTCCGGTTTTCTACAGTCCATGTTTCACTACCATATAATGCTGTGCCCTAAAAGTACATTCATAGAAACTTCTTCCTCAAATTACTGTCTATCTTTGATATTATTAAGCTTCTCTTCGCCAGGAGTGCTCTTTTCGCCAGTGCTGTTCTGCTTTGTATGTCCTCCTGCCTCCGTCCGTCATGGGCTATTTTGGTATTTAGATAGAAAAATTCCTTGCCTTCACATGCTTCGCGGTCCCTGATTCTGATGGTAAGTTTCTCGCTGTTCGCATTTCTGCGACTTCTTGTTATTTCCGTCTTTCTTTAGTTTACTTCCAATCCCCATTCTGTACTCGTTACATCTATATCTACATGGCTACTCTGCCTGGCAGACTGTTCATTGAATCACCTTCTAAACAATTCTCTGCAATTCTATTCTCCAACAGCGCGAGGAAAGAACGAACACCTATATCCTTCCGTGCGAGCTCTGATTTCCCTGATTTTTATCATGATGATCTTTTCTCTCTGCATAGGTCAGCATCAGCAAAATATTTTCGTATTCAGCGCAGAAAGTTGGTGATTGAAATTTCGTGACAAGATCCGGCTGCAATGAGAAACGTCTTTCTTTTAATGATAGCCACCACAAATCCTATATCACGTCCGTGACACTCTCTCCCCTATTTCTCGTTAGTACAAAAGGCGCTCTCCTTCTTTGAGCTTTCTCGATTTTCTCCGTTAATCGGTAAGGATCCCAAACCGCTCAGCAGTACTCGATTAGAGGACGGACAATCGGAGTCTAGGCAGTCTCTTTAGTAGATCTGTTACATTTTCGAAGTGTTCTGCCAATAAAATGCAGTATTTGGATCGCCTCCTCACAACATTTTCAATGTATTCTTTCCAAGTCGTTTGTAATTGGAACTCCTAGGTATTTAGTTGAATTTAGAGACTTTAGATTTGCTTGGTTTGTCATGTAAACGAAGTTTAATAGATTCCTTTTAGAACTCATGTGGTCGACTTCACCCATTTGATTATTTAGGATCAATTGCCAACTTTCGCAACATACGAATACCTTATCTAAATCGTTTTTAAGATGATTTTGACCTACTGCTGACTTTAATAGGCGATAAACGACAGCACCATCTCCAAACATCCTAAGATTGTCTTCTAAGTCGATGAGGTAGATAAAGAGCAACAGAGGGCCAATAACACTTTCTTTGGGATCACCACAAATCAATTCTGTTTTACTCGATGCCTTTCAGTCAATTACTACTAACTGTGACCTTTCTGAAAGGGACCCACGAATCCAGTTGCATAACTGATTCGCTATTCCATAACTACTCATTTGATTGCAAGCGGTTTGAAATTCTTTGTCGAAAACGCTCAACACTTCGTGTGAGTAAAGAGCCAGCCGTGTTTCACAAGAACGACGTTTTTTAAATCTGTGTTAATTGGGTAGCAATAGACTATTCTCTCCGAGGTAATTCATAGTGTTCAAACAAAAAATATGTTCCAAAATCCTGCTGCATATTGACGTTGATGACATGGGTCTGTATTAGAGTGGATTACTAATATTGCCTTTCTTCAATATTGATGTGACCTGTGCAGTTTTCCAGTCTTTGGGTATGGATCTTTCGACGGTTGTTTATAATTGTTAAGTGTGGAAGTATTGCATCAGCCTACTCTGAAAGGAATCTAATTGGTACACATTGTGGACAGGAAGACTTGGTTTTATTAAATCATTTGTTTCATTACTTTGAGGATATGTAATTACAACTTATTAATGTTGGCAGCTGTTCTTGGTTCGAATTATGGAATATTCGTAACGTCTTCTTTGATGAAGGAATTTCGGAAGGCTGTGTTAGTAACTCTGCTTTAACAGCACTGTCATCAATAGTATTTCCAAAGCTGTCACGCAGATAAGGTATTAATTGTGTTTTGCCGCTACAATTTTTTACATACGACCACAATTTCCTTGGATTATCTGCTGGGTTTCAAGACAAAGTTTCGTTGTGGTACTATTGTAAGTATCACGCATTGAAGTCCGCGCTAAATTTCAAGCTTCTGTAAAAGTTCTACAATTAGATGTTCATTGCATTCAGCAGATCCTTCTTCAGTTTCACTGTGGATATCAATGTCATCAGCGAATCTTACCATTGACACCCTTTGACGCTGAATTTTCAACCCGAACTTGAATCTTTCTGTTATTTCCACCAGTGCTTCTTCCGTGTGCAGATTGAACAGTGGGGACGAAAGACTAAATCCCTGTCTTGCAGTCTTTTTCATCCGAGCGCTTCGTTCTTGGTTCTGCACCCGTATTGTTCCTAGATCTTATACTTGTTGTATATTACCCATTCTTCCCCATAGCTTGAACCTAATTTTTTCAGAAATTCAAATATCTTCCAGAATTTTACACTGTCGAACGCTTTTTCCAGGTCGACAGATCCTGTGAAGGTCGCCTTTTTTTCCTTCTGTCTTACTTCCATTGTCTAGCGCAACGGGAGGACGGCCTCTCTGGTGCCTCTACCTTCCCTAAAGCCACACTGATCGTCATCTAACAGATCTTCAGTTTTCTTTCCATTCTTCGGTGTATTATTCTTGTCAGCATCTTCAATGCATGAGCTGTGAAGGTGATTCTTGCCTAATTCTTGCACTTGTCTGCTCTCACTATCTTCAGAACTGTGTGGATGATGTTTTTTCCCGAACGTCTGATGGTATATAGAGAGTCTCATACATTCTAACACCAACGCAAGTAGTCCTTTCGTTGCCACTTCCCCAAATCATTTTAAAAATTCCAATGGTATATTGTTTGTGTTTACTTCCTCCGTAATCGATCTAACCACTGCACCAGACATTTGTTGTCTTATATGGGCGTTGCCGATCGCATAGCCGTAATATGCCGGTTTTCATATCTCTGTGTTTGAATATGCCTGCGTATGCTAGTTTTTTTGGCGCTTCCGTGTAAAATGACCAGCGGCAGCTACACGGACCATTAACATTACTTGAGCTAATGCAGATGCTGCCTAGTTTCGGCTCCATTTCCAATGTTCAAGCTTTGGTTCAGAGAGCTTCATCCTGGTTGACCGTGAGACTTGGACTGTATTCGTTGCTGCATTATTTGTAATGAGTCTTCGCACACTTGGACAAATACACGGTACGTAAATCTTCTGTTTGCTGTATTAATTTTTCCGTTAATCATTTCAGCTCCAGTCAGGCTTTCCTATGATCACAGTTGCCACAGCACACTGTAGCCCAACTCCCCTTATCGTTGTGTACTTACAGTTCGCCCTTTAGTACTCAGCATGAGCAAGTTAGCTATTATTAACTTTTGCCGTCATAAAAATAAAAGCGTTCCAAGAAAATTCTTTTTCATCCTAAAGTTAAGTCATTCGCTAATATCGATGCTGGAGGGATGGGGTGGGGGTACAATGTAAATTTCTGATTGGACGCTGGGGTAATGGTCTCAGAAGTCTAGGGAACTGTGAGGTAGTAGAACTGTATGTGACAGTGAGACCCAGAGCATATGATTCTATTAAATACATTTGAGTCAATTGCTATGAATAGAAAACCTCTTGGCACAATAACACTGCTTGAGCATAAACCTATTAGGTTTCAGTTACCCACGTTACAGCCGTATTACCATTGATACTTTCCTCTAAAGAAGCTGCAGCCAGATCGGCCCCTTAAGCGAAACTGCTTGTTAAGCTGCACGCCCGAGAGGTTTTGCGTAATGTTCCTTGTTAAGGGTAGGAATGGAAACCGACCGGGCAGCGATAGGCAGTCTGCGGCGCTATTGTGCCGGAAGGGGCGGAGTCGGCAGCCGCGGCAGCGCCCTCCTTGTGTTAATCACCCCGGACACGGAGGGCGCAACAGGCGTAAATGTCCAATTACCAAGCATTGAGTGAATGCGGGCGGTCTGTCGGTGCCAGGCCGGTACAGCTGGGGCGTCCAGCTCAGCAGTCCGTCGGCTAGGCTCGCAGGTGACGTTTCTGTCCTCGTACTACCAGCAAATGAAATGTGAGGCGGAGCAGCTAGTGCACCTATATCCGTACAAGTGCGCATCCTGAAGTGCACTTGCGAGCCGACAAGTTAATTACACGCTATACGAGCACGTTGTCGTAAAATGTATGTGATGCTCGAGAGCCAACTGGCGGGAGCTACCTGCTGTGCGATCCCTTCTTGCGAGCAAGAAAGGGGGCTTAGGTACAGTGAGGCTGGCAATGTTTGGTAACTCACATCTCCATACTCGGGACTCAAAGAAAGCTCCGTTTGGGCTCTCCACAGCAGTTTATTCCCAAGCGACTGATTTTCTTCAGCTGTATGTGTACATCGAGTGAGGGTTTAATAACTAAAGCAACAGATTTTCTTTCCTCGACCAATTATGATTGAAAAAGATAAGGAATTTGTTGTGGGACATAGCGGAATATTTCCGCTTCAGTCACTATAGTTTCATGCAGTTCCGATAGGTGACGGCGCTTTATGTTGCCTTAAAAATGGCCTCTCTAACGGAGGTGTACTCCGAGCAGAAAGCTGCCATTGACTTCATTTCGCCGGAAAATCGGAGCATCGCAGATATCCACAAGGGCTTGCAGAATACCTATGGAGACCTGACGTAAACAAAAGCTCCGTGTCGTACGGCCAGGGGTCTGTCAACATCGCAACAAGATTGTACAAACATGGCTGATCGCTTGCGTACCAGCCGGCCGAACATAGCTGTGTCACTTGCAACGTTAGAGCGTGCGGACACACATCCGAACTGATCGATGGACCACAATCAAACACGTCGCTGTACAACTTACGTCACTGTTGGTAGTACTAACAGACCCATCTATAAATGTCTTCTGCTTCCCTCACCGGGTAACAGAGGACCATAATCAGCAACGAAAGACCATGTATTAAGAATTCCTTGCGCGTTAAGAGGCTGATAATGACAATTTTTGGGCTACATTCGACACAGGCGTTGAAACTTTGGTTCATACTCCGAAACGGAAACAAAACGGCAGTCTATGGAGAGGCTCCACAAGAAATCCCTCCGGGAAAACTT
Organism: Schistocerca piceifrons; assembly: GCF_021461385.2. Classification (NCBI taxonomy): domain Eukaryota; kingdom Metazoa; phylum Arthropoda; class Insecta; order Orthoptera; family Acrididae; genus Schistocerca; species Schistocerca piceifrons. Next base: position 196,965,472 of record NC_060142.1, on the reverse strand, counting down.
TCAAATAACGCATCTTTAGTCGGTAAAGTCATAGTGACGGCCTTCTCGGACATTGCAGCCATTATTTTGTTAGAAAACCTTCCTCACTGCGCAACGATCAGCTCTGAAGACTACTGTACTACTTTAAGGAGATAGAATAAACGTCTTCAACGTATTTGTCGCCAGAAAAAAGCAAAATATTTCTCCTCCTGCCTAACAACGCAACGCCCCACACAAGTCGGCGCACCCGAGAGGATCTCACAAACCTGCAATGCATTGCTCTACCCCTCCTAACGTACAACCCGAATCTGTAACTTTCCGTCAGCGCAATGATGAATTTACTTCGAGGGAATCAGTATGTGGATGATGAGGATGTCATTGATGCAGTAATACGTTGGCTCCAGCGTCGCTCAGCAGAGTGACATTAGGTTTGCCCACAGGTCCTCCCAGAAATGTGGAGTAAGGCAGTCCCATCGAACGGTTATATTGAAAATTAAAGTTTTGTAACCGAAAGAGTGGGGAATAATACCTTATATTGGAACCCGGAATAAAACCAATCTGCTTTCAGAAAAAAATTTATCTACATCTACATCTACATTCATACTCCGCAAGCCACCCGACGGTGTGTGGCGGAGGGTACCTTGAGTACCTCTATCGGTTCTCCCGTCTATTCCAGTCACGTATTGTTCGTGGAAAGAAGGATGGTCGGTATGCTTCTGTGTGGGCTCTAATCCCTCTGATTTCATCCTCATGGTCTCTTCGCGAGATATACGTAGGAGGGAGCAATATACTGCTTGACTCTTCGGTGAAGGTATGTTCTTGAAACTTTAACAAAATCCCGTACCGAGCTACTGAGCGTCTCTCCTGCAGAGTTTTCCACTGGAGTTTATCTATCGTCTCCGTAACGCTTTCGCGATTACTAAATGAATGTCCCTCGTACACACATTAATGGGAGTATTATAACATTTATATCACTTGGGCCTTTTTATTCTCCATTGACCGATATTAATGAGTACACTGATGGCCATTGTAATTGTAACTTCGTAAAGGCGGGAAGCTACAAAAATCAAATTTTCATGAATTGGACTATACACTACAACGTGCAAATGATCAGGAATACGCCGCAATTTCTCACAGTAGGTAGAAGTAATCCCACTTCCGTGCATTTTTGTCTACACGAAATTATTATTCACATTTTGTCGCCTTCATAACTTACATTTCAACAACTGTTGTTTCTGACAAGGTCGTGTCATCCCTCGTGTAAGGAAGAAAATTGTATATCCCGGTTTCCCTAGTCTACCTTAACAAAGAGTGGACAATCTTTCCACAGCTGGAATGTGAGATTTTACCTGCAGCCACATTAATCAACTGAAACTATGAAGTTCCAGAGACGTTTTCAAACCTTAAACATGTAATACTTATGTATGCAGACTAAAGCGACAGATGAAAATTTTTAAGAAGGCTAGGGTTCGAATCCAGGTCTCCTGATCAGCAAATAGGCATATAAAAAAGCACCCAGCCTGGCACAGCAGCTTTGCACAACTGCAGACTACCCTCGCATCCGTCCATCCTAACCCAAATTCCAATTCACGTTTCAGCCCACTTGGTATTCCCTCTTAACTCGAAAAGCTAGGTGGAAGAGGCGTGAATGGGAATTTGGATTGAGGAGGGAGGTGTGCTTCAGGAGTACATGCACCTGTGCAAAGCCACTGTATCAGGGTGGCATAGTGAGATGGATCTGTAAGATTTCCGAAACCAGTAATCGTCAGATTTAAATTAACATTTTAAAACTATATTTGTGTCTAATTGCTTTGTCTAATCAGAAACGTTATTATCATATTACAGCCAAAGTTTTCGTAATGTGAACTGTCGCCAAGATAATTTTAGAATTTAAGTTTTTGAAATCGAATTTATTTCGAAGTCCTTACTCGTTCGTCTGGTTTAGGCACAAATAATGTGCGACATGCCCAATTTTGAACTTAGATGATTTTGTGACACATTGTGCTTAACAAAAGTGAATACTCTGGCGTCAGTTTAACCTACTAAAAAGAGTAAATATCTTGAAGCATGTCTTCTACATGAAATGGCAATCACTCACAAAGTGAACGACTGCTGGATGATGTAACAAACTCCCCACTTAACTATTTTATTAAATGACTTACCCTCTCATCATCTGGTTTGACTATTTCTTCAGTTTTTTATATGGTGCTGAACTGATGCTTTCGCATTATAGAAGCACATATAAATGTTTTTGTTTTACATTTATGTGCTTCTAACGGTCGGTGTCTGACGCTGTGGTCCTGATGAACACGTTAAGAGATCTTTTCATCTTCATGACCATATAAACTAACGGATCCCTTTTCTCCGAGCAAGTATACTTGCCTTGTAAGAATCTAACGCTCTCATTCTGTTTTTAGAGTGCCGGAACTCAGTAGAAACGGAATCCTTACAGGATCACATTGTTATGCGTCTGTCTGTCGGCCGGATTGTTAAGACAACTTTTTCTCTGGAACGAGTAGAGGTATGAAGTTGAAGTCTGCGGTCTCTTGGAGGTGTGAAAAACATATGTTTCTAAGCCAATGCAGTAGAAAGATGCAGTCATTCATGTCACATATTTCGATGCCCGCAAACTCAATCAAAACTTATGTGGGATGTTCCCGTTGGCCTAGGATCACGAAATTTGGCAATAAGCAATGTTTCACCGTAGAGGTAAAAGAAAAAATACGATATCTGTTAATATGTAATCATATAGCTTGAAAAATTATTTTTCCCTTTCTTGTGGATCTGCCATTCCGTCTGTCAGTTAGGACCCATTTTTAGGAGAAACGGTATAGGTATAAAGTTGAAACCTATGACATGTACTAAAATCTACAGTCCGTTGGTGGAGTAAAAATTTAGGCAGTCAGAAATAAGACTGTCGGTAAAAACTCCTTTCTCTAAAGAACGGCTGGTTGGTTCCCAAATACTAAGATTTATTTGTTTTTCAACCTATGTGATCAAAACAGACGGCCATATATCTCAAATATTTTGATACTCGTGAACTCACTCATCAAATTTAAATATGGATTATATACACACACGTTGGAACTGCCGGTTTAGTGGTGAAGCACATGTCTGGAAACCGAGACGTCGCAGGATAGAATCTCGGTTGGACTACGGTTTTTCAGTCTTCGTTATAGTCAAGTCTCAACAGCCCGAGAAACGACACGTGGTTCTTCTTCTACGATGAACTATAGATTACCTTTCCTGGTTCGGTAACTAGGGTAGGTTACGCAAATCGCCGAAATGGGGCTAGGCCACTAAGCCAAACCAAATTATTTTGCTATTACCTCTACACCTAATTAGCTTCGTGGTCCTTTACTATGCTCGCGTTGACCATATGCTTTGCACAGCGCCTTTTTGTTTTCCTTTAATCGAATTTTTACCTTATTCAAAAACTGCTGCATCTTCTAAACCTTACGTGGTGTTTAGGCCGTAGAAGCATGGTGTTTTCCGAATGTACATCTAACCAAAGAGCGACTCTGGCAGCTACAGTCGGAGGTCTTTGTGTATTCTCCTTTTGAGTTCTTGTGGTGATATTTAAATAGCAACTTTCTTCCGCTTGGACATTTTTCTTTAGAAGCCAAATACAACTTTTCATATATTTTCTTTTGCAACTGTTTTAGTATAGTTAAATATTATCATAAAAATGTTCATCCCCCATCTCAACACCGTGGGGGTTGAATTTCCGTAAACACTTAAATACGATTCTTTTGTTCCCAACCGAGAAGCCAAATGCTAATTTCCTTAGTTTTAGTGTAAAAATGCATTAACAATGAAATATGTCATAAAATATTTTCATCCCGATTTCACCCCCTTAGGGGTTGTCTTTCCAAAAACACTGAAACATAATTTTTTTAATCTGTAGCCGGCAAGTCAAATACCAGTTCTCATAGAGGTATCTTTAAAATTCTTTATTAGGACTTTAATAATGGTTTATTACGCAAAAAATCTTTGACCCATTATTTTACTTCCTTAGTCGTTGAATTCCTAAAAATACTGAAGTACCTACCTTAATTTCCGACAGAGAAAAATGAAGACTCAGAGGATCAATCAGGTCCTACATCTTCTTTGGGGCTGAATTTTCGAAAACACAGAAACACATAGGTTTTTGTTTCTAACTGAGAATTCAAATACGAATTTTCGTTAATGTAGCTTTAAAAATGCTTCAGTAGTTCTTTAATAATAGTTTCTTTTCAAACCATTTTCACCAACTACTTTACCCCATAGGGGTTAAATTTCCAAAAATTCTGAAGCACGTGTTTCTTTACTTCTGACCGAGAAACCAAATATCAGTTTTCGTAGTCATAGCTTCCAAATTTGCATCATGAGCGACATATTTTCAAAACATATTTGATCCTATGTATCACCCCTTAGGGGTGGAATTTCGCAAAATGCTTTCTTTAGCGATACCTACAGTATAAAATTATCACCCTCTCCAAACTTCAAGCTTCTGTCCTCGGCAGTTTGGCCTGGCTATGATGAGTCTGTCAGCAGAGACACTGCACTTTATGTAGAGAGATTCAATTTGCGTGGAGCCCTCAGAACGCGACTCCTTGTCACACTTCTTCGGTGTTTTTATATGTCGTTGGTGTAATCTATTGATTTCTGTGTTAAGGTTCGGATGTTAATTAATCACTGTTTTGTGTTCTAATGTGATTGATTGTTATACTCAGCTGTACTTTGAGCCGTAGTTTCCTTGTCTCTAATAATCCACACCAGGAAGTTAGAAAATAACGATTCTTTTTTGCCTGTATTTTATCATGAGTATATAGTCCAGTTCTTAGAAGTGCCTTCAAAGAATTTCTTACTTTCAGCCTGAGGCTTATGCTGAATGTGAATCTTGGCATTAATCTCCGTTATTTTCACAATGTTCATAATTTAGCTTTGAGTTATTCCGTGGTGTCTTCATCGGACTGTTTAAACCACACTCTAAGTTGCAACTCCGACTTACTCACTTTCGAACTGCTCTCTCATGTTATTTTATTTCTATATCTTCCACTTGTTTCTTTTAGATATTCTTGGTGATTCCAACGTCTCTGAAATTTATTCGTGTACTTTCAGTTACCTCTGGACAGTAAGGTTTTGTTTCCATTTTTCAGAAGAGTCAGAACACGGCGAGAAAGAACAAATTATAATGGGGGTATATTACTACCCATTAAAACTGTAGCATTCTGAAGGCACCATGACTATCATTTCAGGGCTAATACACTATGTAGCTGCGTGTAATGACATGTAGTTGCAGTATACAGGGTGTCCCATTCAAACCTCCCTGGTTTCAAAGACCCAGGGAAGAAACACAGTAGATACAAAAATGAAAAATGCACCACATTGTAGAGCATCTCAAATAATTTATTTAATTATAATCAGTACATCTCTACATGTCAACCATTAGTAGCACGAAGGATATCGAGTCCATATTCGGTTTCTTCCCAAGTTCTTTGTAACATTTCCTCTGTTATTGTTGCAATCGGGGTAGTGATGCGATGTCGCAACATAAAAATATCGTCCACTTTGGTCGCATACACGCCGTCCTTCACGAATTCCCACATGAAGAAATCAAGCAACGTAATGTGGGGTGAACGTGGTGACCAGGCAATGGGTCCTCCGTGTACCATCCAACTGAAGGGAAATTTCCTATCCAAGAACTTGCGAACAGCCGTTGACCAACGCTGCTGAGCTCCATCTTGTTGGAAAATGATGTTTGGTTGCAAGTCTTGTATCTGAGGGTACACAAAGTGCACCAACATGTCCAGGTACACTGAACCATTCACTGTTTGTTCCGCAAAGAAGAACGGTCCAACGTTCCAGTCGCGCGTTAGTCCGCGCCTGACGTTTAGTTTAGGGCTATCACGAAAATGTTCAGTGACAACGTGAAGATTTTACGAAATACAAATCCGAACATTATGCCTATTAACCCTTTCTGATAGATGAAAGCTTGACTCATCTGGGAATAAACATCTTTCCAGGAAACTGGCATCCAAATCAATTCGCTACAGCATATCCGCAGAAAATTGCTGTCGGCGTGGTTTGTCGTTTGGCATCAGATATTGCAGAATTTGCTTTGTAAGCACATATACGAAGACGCTGGTGAACTACAGGATGCAATGTTGATCGATTTACATCAAGTTGCCTACATGCTTGACGAATTGACTTACGTGGGCTTCTGAGAAACGTTTGTCTGACGGCCTCGACTGTCTCTTCTTCAACTCCGTAGCGTGCACCGCCAGAATGTTTCAGAATACTTCCTGTTGCCAGAAACATTCTATACCATTCCTTAATTGTTTTCACCCCAGGTGGATCACATTCATACAAACGACGATAATTTATTTGAACAGTAGTCTGCGATTTTGTTTCTGCAAACCACATTACTGCTTCCGCACGCTGCTGTGGAGTCACCATTTTCACTTAGGTAACCATTTGAATGTTGTTTGTTTTTGAGAAGACCGTGTTATGCCTTGTGTAGAAAGGAGTAAATATCAATCACCACGTGTCGGGATACGACAGCAACATGGGCTATCGTGGCTGCAGCATGTCGTTCAGCTATATGTATGCTAGAGCTGGGCGCTCATGCGGTGATCGAATCGCTAGGTCCAGAAGTGCTATAATGAATACGGTGCAGAAGCTCCAGCATCTGGGCTTGTTTGCAGCAAGATGAGTATCCACACGGCCAGGTCAACGAACTAAGGAACAACATGGGCTATCAACACAGCGACTGCATGTAGAGTTGGACATACGCCAGGGATACATGCGTATTTGTGTTGATCTACTGTGTCATCTCTTTCCCAGGGACCATGGACCTTGCCGATGGTGGGGAGGCTTGCGTGCCTCAGCGATACAGATGGCCGTACCGTAGGTGCAACCACAACGGAGGGGTATCTGTTGAGAGGCCAGACAAACGTGTGGTTCCTGAAGAGGGGCAGCAGCCTTTTCAGTAATTGCAGGGGCAACAGTCTGGTTGATTGACTGATCTGGCCTTGTAACATTAACCAAAACGGCCTTGCTGTGCTGGTACTGCGAACGGCTGAAAGCAAGAGGAAACTACAGCCGTAATTTTACTCGAGGACATGCAGCTTTACTGTATGATTAAATGATGATGGCGTCCTCTTGGGTAAAATATTCCGGAGGTAAAATAGTCCCCCATTCGGATCTCCGGGCGGGGACTACTCAAGAGAACGTCGTTATCAGGAGAAAGAAAACTGGCGTTCTACGGATCGGAGCGTGGAATGTCAGATCCCTTAATCGTGCAGGTAGATTAGAAAATTTAAAAAGGGAAATGGATAGGTTAAAGTTAGATATAGTGGGAATTAGTGAAGTTCGGTGGCAGGAGGAACAAGACTTTTGGTCAGGTGATTACAGGGTTATAAATACAAAATCAAATAGGGGTAATGCAGGAGTCGGTTTAATAATGAATAAAAAAATGGGAGTGTGGGTTAGCTACTACAAACAACATAGTGAACGTATTATTGTGGCCAAGATAGACACAAAGCCCATGCCTACTACAGTAGTACAAGTTTATATGCCAACTAGCTCTGCAGATGATGAAGAAATTTATGAAATGTATGACGAGATAAAAGAAATTATTCAGGTAGTGAAGGGAGACGAAAATTTAATAGTCATGGGTGACTGGAATTCGTCAGTAGGAAAAGGGAGAGAAGGAAACATAGTAGGTGAATATGGATTGGGGGGAAGAAATGAAAGAGAAAGCCGCCTTGTTGAATTTTGCACAGAGCATAACTTAATCATAGCTAACACATGGTTCAAGAATCATAGAAGAAGGTTGTATACCTGGAAAAATCCTGGAGATACTAAAAGGAATAAGATAGATTATATAATGGTAAGACAGAGATTTAGGAATCAGGTTTTAAATTGTAAGACATTTCCAGGGGCAGATGTGGATTCTGACCACAATTTATTGGTTATGAACTGCAGATTGAAACTGAAGAAACTGCAAAAAGGTGGGAATTTAAGGAGATGGGACCCGGATAAACCGAAAGAACCAGAGGTTGTAGAGAGTTTCAGGGAGAGCATAAGGGAACAATTGACAGGAATGGGGGAAAGAGATACAGTAGAAAAAGAATGGGTAGCTCTGAGGGATGAAGTAGTGAAGGCAGCAGACGATCAAGTAGGTAAAAAGACGAGGGCTAATATAAATCCTTGATTAACAGAAGAAATATTGAATTTAATTGATTAAAGGAGAAAATATAAAAATGAAGTAAACGAAGCAGGCAAAAAGGAATACAAACGTCTCAAAAATGAGATCGACAGGAAGTGCAAAATGGCTAAGCAGGGATGGCTAGAGGACAAATGTAAGGATGTAGAGGCCTGTCTCACCTTTGGAGAGAAGAGAACCACTTGTATGAAAATCAAGAGCTCAGATGGCAACCCAGTTCTAAGCAAAGAAGGGAAGGCAGAAAGGTGGAAGGAATATATAGAGGGTTTATACAAGGGCGATGTACTTGAGGACAATATTATGGAAATGGAAGAGGATGTAGATGAAGACGAAATGGGAGATAAGGTACTGCGTGAAGAGTTTGACAGAGCACTGAAAGACCTGAGTCGAAACACGGCCCCGGGAGTAGACAACATTCCATTAGAACTACTGATGGCCTTGGGAGAGCCAGTCATGACAGAACTCTACCATCTGGTGAGCAAGATGTATGAGACAGGCGAAATACCCTTAGACTTCAAGAAGAATATAATAATTTCAATCCCAAAGAAAGCAAGTGTTGACAGATGTGAAAATTACCGAACTATCAGTTTAATAAGTCACAGCTGCAAAATACTAACGCGAATTCTTTACAGACGAATGGAAAAACTGGTAGAAGCGGACCTCGGGGAAGATCAGTTTGGATTCCGTAGAAATGTTGGAACACGTGAGGCAATACTAACCTTACGACTTATCTTAGAAGAAAGATTAAGAAAAGGCAAACCTACGTTTCTAGCATTTGTAGACTTAGAGAAAGCTTTCGACAATGTTGACTGGAATACTCTCTTTCAAATTCTGAAGGTGGCAGGGGTAAAATACAGGGAGCGAAAGGCTATTTACAATTTGTACAGAATCCAGATGGCAGTTCTAAGAGTCGAGGTGCATGAAAGGGAAGCAGTGGTTGGGAAAGGAGTGAGACAGGGTTGTAACCTCTCCCCGATGTTATTCAATCTGTATATTGAGGAAGCAGTAAAGGCAACAAAAGAAAAATTCGGAGTAGGTATTAAAATTCATGGAGAAGAAGTAAAAACTTTGAGGTTCGCCGATGACATTGTAATTCTGTCAGAGACAGCAAAGGACTTGGAAGAGCAGTTGAACGGAATGGACAGTGTCTTGAAAGGAGGATATAAGATGAACATCAACAAAAGCAAAACGAGGATAATGGAATGTAGTCAAATTAAATCGGGTGATGCTGAGGAAATTAGATTAGGAAATGAGACACTTAAAGTAGTAAAGGAGTTTTCCTATTTAGGGAGTAAAATAACTGATGATTGTCGAAGTAGAGAGGATATAAAATGTAGACTGGCAGTGGCAAGGAAATCGTATCTGAAGAAGAGAAATTTGTTAACATCGAGTATAGATTTAAGTGTCAGGAAGTCGTTTCTGAAAGTATTTGTATGGAGTGTAGCCATGTATGGAAGTGAAACATGGACGATAACTAGTTTGGACAAGAAGAGAATAGAAGCTTTCGAAATGTGGTGCTACAGAAGAATGCTGAAGATAAGGTGGGTATATCACGTAACCAATGAGGAGGTATTGAATAGGCTTGGGGAGAAGAGAAGTTTGTGGCGCAACTTGACTTGAAGAAGGGATCGGTTGGTAGGACATGTTTCGAGGCATCAAGGGATCACAAATTTAGCATTGGAGGGCAGCGTGGAGGGTAAAAATCGTAGAGGGAGACCAAAAGATGAATACACTAAGCAGTTTCAGAAGGATGTAGGTTGCAGTAGGTACTGGGAGATGAAGAAGCTTGCACAGGATAGAGTAGCATGGAGAGCTGCATCAAACCAGTCCCAGGACTGAAGACCACAACAACAACATATATATATGTATGTATGTATGTATGTATGTATGTATAAGTTCCGCAACACGACGTAGCAATTACTCGACTAATGTCTGAAGTAGGGCTGGAAGGAACTGACACCATGAATCCTGCAGAGCTATGCGTCAGTCCGTAAGAATACGACGAGGTGGATCTCTCTCTTCTGAGCAGCACTTAGCAAGACATCCCAGATATACAAGATAATGTTCATGTCTGCGGAGTTCGATGGTCAGCAGTGTTTCAACTCAGAAGAGTATTTCTGGAGCCACTCTGTACCAATTCTGGACTTGTGGGGTGTCGCATTGCCCTGCATTGCTCAAGTCCGTCGGATTGCTTAGTGGACGTGATTGGATGCAGGTGATCAGACTGGATGCTCACTTACGTATCACCTGTCGCATTCGTATCAGGGGTCTCGTATTCCTCCAACTGTACACGCCTCGCACTATTACAGAGCCTCCACCAGCTTGTACAGTCCCCTGCTGACATGTCTCGTTCATGGGTTCATGAGGGAGTCAAAATACCTGTAACACGTCCATCCGCTCGATACAATTTGAAACGACACACGTCCGACCAGGCTACATGTTTCCATTCATCAACAGTCCAATGTTGTGGTTGACTAGCCCAGGCGAGGGGTAAAGCTTTGTATCATGCAGTCATCTAGGGTGCACGGGTGATGCTTCGGCTCCGAAAGCCGATATCGATGATGTTTTGTTGAATGTTTCGCACGTCTTCAGCAATTTGCTGAAGTTTTGCTCTGCTGTCATGTTGAACGATGCTCGATACAATTTATAGGATGCGCATGATAGTGACTTGCTACGTTACGTACTTCAAATTGTGCGCGGCATAGACTGCAGTGACATCAAGAGAAGCAGTGGATGGTTGCATAACTTCAGTGTTAGAGAACTGGATGTCACAAGATAACGCAATTTTTAACAAAGCGCCAACCTGATGACGCTCAGCAAACTGCGCAAACGGATCCAGAAATTTGTATATGAGATAAACAAACGGAGCCCCATCGCTTTCTTTCCATCTCCGATCGGTTGGTATTTGCGGAGGAAATGCGTATGAAACGAACCCTAAATGACAATTACCAAGAGAGTTGTATAAACGTCAACTAACAGAAATTCTGAATGCACTAACAAACAATTATGCTGACTTTTAATCTGAATGGTAAATTGGTTGAATTGTTATTGATTGTGATTCGACAGGTGGGATCTCTCTGTCCCATACGAGTCTTTCAGTATGCTTGATCTTGCATAGACAGTAGAGAATAGTTACGTCACAACAAGCAACAGCGAGAAATGCGTGTAAGAGAACTACAACTACGTGTACGAGCGCTTCTTTAGGCGATAGGTAGTCGAATTAACTTTCTTGACCTTGGCCCCAGATAGGTTTTCAGAAATCATGTTCCTTTAAATCAAACTATCCCTCCTAAAAAGTGTGTAACATTTCCAATGAAACCACTGGACAAATTCAGCCTGTAAAACATATTATCTCACTGTCTGCAGCTACGCCTTAAAGGATACCCAGTTTCACGGTAATCTCCATGAGAGACTGTTTCACATTCCTCGCATACCACCATATGCTATCAGTTGCTATTACCATATTACACATTACAGCAAATTGGTTCCATATTCAGTTTGAACATAACTGCTATTCAGCAACAGTATATAAGTCATTATAAGATTCAACAACCAACCGGTTGCACATTAACTTAAGATACATTTACTTACATTTCGACACCTACTTGGGGTGTCTTCATCAGAATTAACAGATGGTAACTCGTAAAATTACACTGCTAAAAGGCAATAGTCAGAATTTGATTTTTACCAATGTAATTTTACGTTTTCGGAGCTGTTCATTCTGATGAACAGTTGCGAAATCTTGGTCGATATACTTAACGTTTATGTGCACGTGGTTGGCTGTTCAATCTCATATTGATTCTGTACGCACTCCTTAAGACTGGATACCAAGCTGAACGTCCTGCACGATTAGTAACTCTCATGGCGTTCGCCTTCGATCTTGATGTTGTGAATCTATGTGATGACTGTGGAGGACCACTTTTCATTCAGTTTTCATGGTGCATTGAGAAGTGGTAGAAATAGCTGTTTTGAAGAGCGCGCCGCAGCGCGTCAGGTGAAGCAGTCGCCCTCCGTTTCTGGCGGTGGCGCCGCTGTGGCAGTCGCAGCTTTGGTGTCTCCCTCTGGTGGGAAACGGGAAGGGCTGCCTGTTCACGTGCATTTAAGGGGCGCTATGAGCTCGCCAGTTGGCTAGTCTGGATGAGCCTGGAGCCAGTCTGGGGTCAGTCTCTCGTCCCCAGCTTGCTAGTCTGTCTCTCGTCCGAATTTGTGGCAAAGTGAGAGAACTCAATGAGAGGTAGCCAGGTCGGGGACTTAGTTCCTGAGTCTGAGTCTGCGCGTTAGGCCGCCAGTCAGCTCAAGTTGCTCAGGCAACGGTCATTGGCGGTTGGATCGATCGGTTGGTCGGTCGCGCACTGAGACAGGAGATGACTTGTCCGCCTTGAGCGTCGGTGCATGTGTGGTCGCCACGTGAGTCCAGTGGGTCGCGCCGTATAGCGAGGGGTAGTGGCTTCGTGGCCAACACGAGAGCAACAGGAACCAACCCACGACATCGGGCTCGCCGGCGCGAGCTGCGACCCCGTGAGACGGGAGGTCGGCGCGCCTTCCTGCGTTCGTTGAAGCGCCTGACAGCGGATGGTTCGGGAGAGTGTTTTGGGAGTGCTGCGCCAGGTCTTCGCCAGAAATTGCAGTTTATTAGAAGTGATTGGTGATATGTTGTTTCATTTACTTATTAAATTGTTTTCTTGGTGTGGTCATCATCCACTTTGTTTTGGGGTCGTCCCACCATTCTTCTCCGTTTGCCCACCCGCGGAAAGGTGGTTATTTATGAATTGGGTGGCTCATTTCTTCTCTTGTGGAGTATGGGCGGGTTAGAGCAACCTGCACTTCGGATTCTTCAATAATCTCCCTATCAATCTGCCGTACCTTAATAGCTGGCTCTGTCATGTTTGTCGGATTCGGTGTGTCGACGAATTTATTGCTTGAAGTGTAACAGCCTAATTCCTGGAATAGGTTTTTATCTTGCCTGTCATCTTGGGAGGCGGTATATGTGTACTGTAGAGCGTGTTTGGCCAAACTTGTATAACTTTATGTAAGATTGCATTTCGTGGGCTTTTATTTAAATGGTCATTTTGGTATATAAAGTTAGAAGTTAAAATCAAGTTGCACCTTCGGTGGCAAGTTAATTATTTAATTTTAGTGTTTTGTATCATTTCTATCCCTCCTGCGGGGTGCATAGTTTGTGTGCTTATGTGAATTGTTAAAACTTCTACTTTAAGGCAATCTGGTGTGTTGCAGAATTGCACCTGTGTAGTCTTTCAGAGGTTGTTGTGAGCGGTTGTGACTACGGCCCGTACGGTTCTAGGCGCTACAGTCTGGAACCGCGGGACCGCTACGGTCGCAGGTTCGAATCCTGCCTCGGGCATGGATGTGTGTGATGTCCTTAGGTTAGTTAGGTTTAATTAGTTCTAAGTTCTAGGCGACTGATGATCTCAGAAGTTAAGTCGCATAGTGCTCAGAGCCATTTGAATCATTTAATTTGACTACGGGCGTTTCAAAAGGGAGTGGCAAGGTTCTCTTCCCAAAAGCTCATACAATCAAAACTTTGTTTCTTTCTGCCTCTGAATGAATTGTAAGTTGATATTTGGCGTGTGCTTATAATTTTAAATCTGTTTCTTAAAAAAAAAGGCTTTTAGGAATAAAATTCCCAATTCTTAAAAACAATTTCATTTTTATTTCATCAGTTACTACCTGACAAGGCAACTACTTCCACGCTCACATAGTGTGATTAAATGCAATCCTAATTACCAATTTGGATTACAGGCGTTTTATATCTGACGCCTTAAGGTCAGTAGCTGTGACATAAGTTCGATACCTCAATTACTTTACCTTCCAGGGTGTTGGACTGTTGCCTTGGTCAGCTCTTCCAGTAGATCTTTCATCAAGACATTTCATTATGTGATGCTGAGAAACCTGGTTTCACCACTCTCTCTCCCTCTCTCTCTACCCGTAAAGCCCTCGGGATGTCCAACGGTGCCGATCGACAGCCGTGTCAGCCTCAGTCAATAGGCGTCACTGGATGCAAAAATGGAGGGGCATGTGGTCAGCAGTGAATTTTTCAAAAACATTTAGAAACTATAAGAGATCTTCTCATCGTATTTCTACTGCAATAACAAGACAAGATAATGCACACATATAAAAGGCATTGCACGTTCCCCACTTCAGTAGTGTAAGACGACGTTCATTATTAGTGTAATAATCCCCCAGGTGAAGGTCTGTTATTAATATTTTACAGTTTTGGCAAAGTTAACAATTAAATTTATTTATTTATTATGAACTTGATAAGACAGATATCACACACACATACACACACACACATATGTCATGTACACTGAGGTGACAAAAGTCTTGTGATACCGCCTAATATCGTATCGCATCTCCTTTTGCCCAACATAGTGCAGCAACTCGGCGTGGCACGAAGTCAACAAGTCTTTCGAAAACCCTTGCAGAAATATTGTGCCATGCTGCCTCTATAGACGTCCATAACAGCGGAAGTGTTGCTCGTCAATGATTTTGTGCACCAACTGACTTGTTGATTATGTCATATGAATGATGGTTGGCATTCGTTTTGGGCTATCTAGATAGCCAAATCATTCGCTGCAGAATGTTCAGAATGTGCAGACTGTTCTTCAAACCAATCGCGAGCAATTGTGGTCCAGCTACATGGCGCATTATCGTCCATAAAGATTTCGTTGTTTGTTTGGGAAGTTCAAAAATGGCTGCAGATGGCCGAACATAACCATTTACAGTCAATGAATGGTTCAGCTAGAACAGAGGACCCAGATAATTCCATGAAAACTGAGCGCACACCATTATGGAGCCACCATCAACTTGCACGGTACACTGCTTCGTGAGGTCAGCGCCACGCTCTAGCCCTACCATCAGTACTGACAAGCGGAAACTGGGTTTCATCCGACCAGTCTAGGCAGCAACCGATACGGTCACGAGCCCAGAGAAGAAAGTACAGGCGATGTCGTGCTGTTACCAATCACTCGCGTCGGTCGCCTGCTGTCACAGCCCCTTAACGCCTAATCACGCCGCACTGTCCTAACGGACATGTTCGTCGTACGTCTCACATTGATTTCTGCGGTTATTTCATGCAAAGTTGTTTAATTGTTAGCACTGAAGACTCTACATAAATACCAGTGCTCTCGGTAGTTAAGTGAAGGCCGTGGGCCACTGCGTTGTCCGTGGTGAGACATAATGTCTGAAATTTTGTATTCTCGGCACACTATTGACACTGCAGATCGCAGAATACTGACTAGCCTAAGGATTTCCGAAACAGAATGTAACATGCGTCTAGCTCCGACTGCCATTCCCCTTTCAAAGCCCCGTTCTTCGGCTATAATCACATTGCAAAATTTTTCACATCAACCACCTGAGTACAAATGACATCTCCGCCAAGGCATTACCTTTTATACCTTGTGTACGTCATACTATCGCCATTTATGTATGTACATATCGCTATCCCAAGACTTTTGTCACCTCACTGTACAACATCAGTTCAGTAGCTGTTGTAGAGATGTCTTTACGTAAGACACAGTCAATGTAGCCAACAACGACAAAGATGTGAGACAATATACATCGTATGGTTGCTACATTGTACGGCTCTGAGAAGTTTTACTTTTAATTGAGGATCCACAGAACAAAAACGAAGGTAATGAAGAACAGGAAAGTAAGTTTCAATACAAATAGGAATAGTTGTGTCGAACATATTTTGGAAGAGACATGGTATTGTGTCATCACATGCTGTGGGATCTCGTTAAATTAAATTTTTTGACTCTATTGCAGCTGTGAAAAATATACAAAGAATGCAGTGGTGAATTTTCTGTCGTAGGTGAGCCAAGGTAGAGGATCTGCCCCATTGCCAGCACACAGTCTGCTCCTTTCTAAAAGAACTGAGACATCCACCCAAGCTTATCGTGCCGATTTGAGAAGCGGAGTTCAAGCGACGAAATCATGTGTACTCACCCCACGTCTGACAGCTCAGAGAAGAGGTTTGTAGCTTCACCCGGTGCTCTGGTACGTAGATCGCTGAACAGAAACTCTGCGACACTATCAAGCCAGCCCCCTCATACCCCCTGTATGTTGATACTGGGAACTTTCCCGTGACTATCATTAGGACCGACAACTTCTAGGCAAAGCTCTACGATACAGGCGAGCGCAAGCGACATCGCCAACGGACATAAGGGGTACACAGGATCACAACACTGTTGAGAATCAAAATGTTCGAGCACGCAAGACGAAATGTAAAAGTTCTATGATATGAAGCAAGTTTACTCAAGATGGCAGCAGCAAATATGACAGAAGAGCCATATCTACACATTTTAGGTAACTTTGTTCTGTAATATGTCATCCATTTTTGAAATAGTATAAGTCTGCATGGGTGAGTAAAGTACTCTATGGAAATCAGAAGTGAACCATGAAGCAAACGGAACCGCAATGGAGCACTGGATACACTGAAAAGAAAATTTGTGGAAAAAGTCTCTCATCTTGCACTTACAACTTCTTGTGTGTCGCTTCTATTAAATTCATGAAAGTTTCTCGTGGTAAAATTATACGCAGCTTTGAAACTGTAGTTAGTATTTCTCAATAATATCACATCTGTCTGGTCTTTGGCAGCTGTGCGTATGTCAGAATAAAGTTTGTTTAATGCTCCGTACGCTACTTGAAAATCCGCATTTTCTGTAGTTCATATAGTCACTAAATACAGCTGAATGTGTAGAATGACACATTTATTGGGCCAATATGCACTTATAAGAGAAAGACAACGGTAATTTCACTACCCACACAAATTTAAGCGAACAAACAGGTACAAGTTAAGTTTAAAACTAAAAGTAATGTAATTCACAACCGGAAAACAATTAGTAGACATATTTAGAAATTTCCAATTCATTCAGGATTTATCGTTACACATTGAATGTGGAGTACGTGAAATGATTACATCAGAAGATTAATAGCACAAGCGGCTTTGAGGTACGAGTTATCAACCCATGCTGAAACTCCCATACTATTAAGTGGTGTAGGTTTCACAGGCGGCAATGCACACGCTTACTCTGGTATCCATTCGATCGTACAGATAGCAAATACAGATTTGGGATACGTTGTGCCAGGTCTGCACGAACTGTTTATGTAGTTCTCTAGAAGTTGTTCGGGTAGCTTCTCTTCCCATCATATACCACACGTTCTCGATTCGATTCAAGTACGGAGATCCTGCTGTCCAGGGAAGTTGCTGCACGTCTTGCACAACACGTTGAGTTTCACGGGGAGTGTGTCGGTGAGCATCAACCTGTTATAACAACACATCTCCTTCGTGTTGCAAGAAAGGCAAAAGAAGGGTGTAACAACATTGTGCACGTACTAAGCGCTCGTTAGCGTCTCCTTCAGCAACATCAAATGTGAACGAGAGCTGGGGCCAGTGTGCCTTGGGCGACTGCACTGTATGAGACAGAGCTGAGCAGGTCTACATCGCATGCGCTTTATTCCACCTTCCAGGTGATCCTGTCAGGGCACCAGTCAAGCCGTACACATCTATGCTGTGGCTTGAGTGGAAGACATGTTAGAGGTGTGCGTGTTGACACATCTGGCCCCACAAGCCCTCATATCTCACCTGTGGTAGGAGTACGATCTACCGCTGGTGCCCTTACAACACGGCGACCCTGGCGGGGACTGCTACTTGGTCGTCCAGAATGTCGTCTACAGATGTCAGAATGAGAATTTCACTCTGCAGCGGAGTGTGCGCTGATATGAAATTTCCTGGCAGATGAAAACTGTGTGCCGGACCGAGAGTCGAGTTTGGGACCTTTGCCTTTCGCGGGCAAGTGCTCTACCTACTGAGCTACCCAAGCACGACTCATGCCCCGCCCTCACAGCTTTACTTCTGCCAGTACCGCGTCTCCTGCCTTCCAAACTTTACAGAAGCTCTCCTACGAACCTTGCAGAACTAGCACTTGTGAAAGAAAGGATATTGCGGAGACATGGCTTCGCCAAAGCAGGGGGTGGGGGGGTTCCAGAATGAGAATTTCACTCTGCAGCGGAGTGTGCGCTGATATGAAACGCGGTACTGGCAGAAGTATAGCTGTGAGGGCAGGGCGTGAGTCGTGCTTGAGTAGCTCAGTTGTTAGAACACTTGCCCGCGAAAGGCAAAAGTCACGAGTTCGAGTCTCGGTTCGGCACCACTTTTTAATCTGCCAGGAAGTTTTATATCAGCGCACACTCAGCTGCAGAGTGAAATTCTCATTCTAGAAACATCCCCCAGGCAGTGGCAAAGCCATGTCTCCGCAGTATCCGTTCTTTCAGGAGTGCTAGTTCTGCAAGGTTCGCAGGAGAGCTTCTGTAAAGTTTGGAAGGTAGGAGACGCGGTACTGGCAGAAGTAAAGCTGTGAGGACGGGGCATGAGTCATGCTTTGGTAGCTCAGTTGGCAGAGCACTTGCCCGCGAAAGGCAAAGGTCCCGAGCTAGAGTCTCGGTCCGGCACACAATTTTAATCTGCCAGGAAGTTTCAGATGTCAGAACGTTGACATGACCACTGATACCAACGTCTTTGCACAACTGACACAGCACGTCCTTCTTGTGCAGTAATGCTCCGAAAGCACCATCTCGCCATTTGGAAGGCCACACTTTAGCCCCGTCGTAACTCGCTTAGTTGGCAGCAGGAAGATTGTGTGCTTCTCTGTGGCATGTTTGTCTGTTTGCTTCACACGTCTGCGCCACATTGAGCCTCCTGGCTGTGATCATTCCCTATGAAAGGGAATGTGAATATGGGTCTCTGGTAGGAATACAACTACGCTTTCTGTTGGCGATCGACGTTGAAACCATTAGCAGTACATCTGATCCCCCCAAAGTGACATATTGCATCATTGTATTTTTCCCGGCATTGCATTAAGTGACCTTATAAAATACACTGCTGTTAAAAAAATCGCAGCACCATGAAGGAGTTTGACGATATAAGTGAAAGTTGGTAAGCGTGTTTCTACATCTGAAAGATGACGTCTCTTCCAATTTCGTGCCTATCACATAAGAGTGGCGCTAATAGGATGACTGCGTGAATGCAAACCAAGTTTGCTTTAACGGACGTGGGCGTTGTTTACCTTTCAGACTGGAAATGTTGAGATTATGTAGATCAATAGCGCTTTTAAAGGCGACAAAGTTGCAATTATTACGTCAGAAATTGGAACGAGGTCGTATAATAGGGCTACGAGAAGAAGGAAATACTTGGCAGGAACGTAGACATAGCACATGATTGCTGAGAAACAGTCTCCACTCCTTCAAAACTAACAGTGTAAGTGTAGACCAGATGTGGCTTCAATTAAAAGAAAATACTATAAGGAGCAATTGAGAGATTTATATCAAATAAACTTACAAACAACGAAGATGATCCACCTTGGTACACAAAACGGGACAGAATACTGTTGCACAAGCTACGACAAAAATGAGCCAAAATTAAACCGAGGCAAAATCTCCAAGATTTGCGATCTTTTATAGAAGCTCGAAATTTAGCACGGACTTCAACGCAAGATGCTTATAATAATTTCCACAACGAAACTTTGTCTCGAAATCTGGCAGGAAATCCTAAGAGATTCTGATCGTATATGAAGTGTGCTAGCGGCAAGACCCAATCAATACCTTCTCACAGCGATAGCAAAGGAGATAATATCGAAGACAGTGCTGCCAAATCAGACTTACTAAACACTACCTTCCGATTCCTTCACCAAAGAAGACGAAGAAAATATTCCAGACTTCGAATAAGAATAGCTGCCAACATGAGTAGCGTAAGAGTAGATATCCTCGTAGTAGTGAAGCAACTTAAATCGCTTAACAAAAGCTAGTGTTCCGGTCCAGATTGTATGACAGTTACGTTCCCCTGAGAGTGTTCTGATGCAATAGTCCATACTTGACAGCCATATAAATCTTTCGCTGACGAGAGATCCGTACCCAAAGATATGAAAGTTGCACAGGTCACATCAATATGGAAGAAAGGTAGCAGGAGAAATCCACTGAACTACAAGCCCATATCATTAACGTTGATATGCAGCAGGATTTTGGAACATACATTGTGTTCGAACATTATGAACGACATCGAAGAAGACGGACTATTAACGCTCTGTCAACACGGATTTAGAAAACATCGTTCTTTTGGAACACAAGTAGCTCTTTACTCGCACGAAGTGTTGTGAGATATTGACAAGGGATTTCATATTGATTCCTTATTTCTGTATTTTAGGAAGGTTTTTGACACTGCACCAAACAAGTGGATTCTAGTGAAATTGGGTGCTTGTGGAATATCGTGTCAATTATGTGACTGGATTCGTAATTTCCTGTCAGAGAGGTCACAGTTCAAAGTAACTGACGGAATGTCATCGAGTAAAACAGGAGTGATTTCTGGCGTTCCCCAAAGTAGTTTTATAGACCCTTTTATGTTCCTTATCTATATAAACGATTTGGGAGACAATGTGAGCTGCCGCTTCGGTTGTTTGCCGTAGAAGCTGTCGTTTATCGACTAGTAAAGTCATCAGAAGATCAAAACAGATTGCAAAACTATGCAGAAAAGATATCTGTATGGTGCTAAAATTGACAATTGACCCTAAATAACGAAAAGTGTGAAGTCATCCACATGATTGCTAAAAGGAATCCGTTAAATTCGGTTACACCGCAAATAAGTCTAATTTAAATGCCGTAAATGCTACTAAATACCTAGGAATTACAATTACGAACAACTTAAATTGTGAAGAACACATAGAAAATGTTGTAGAGAAGTCTAACCATAGACTGTCTTTTATTGGCAGGAGATTTAGCAAATGAAACAGATCTATTAGTAGATCTGTTTACATTACGCTTGTCCGCACTCTTAGAATACTGTTTCTCGGTGTTGGATCCTTACCAGATAGAATTGATGGAGTACATCGAAAAAATTTAAAGAAGGGCTTTACGTTTTGTATTATCGCGAAATAGGGGAAAGAGTGTCACTGATATCATACAGGTTTTGGGCTGGACATCACTAAGCAAAGGCGTTTTTCGTTACTGCGGAAATTTTGCACGCCGCGCGGGACTAGCCGAGAGGTCTGGGGCGCTGCAGTCATGGACTGTGCGGCTGGTCCCGGCGGAGGTTCGAGTCCTCCCTCGGGCGTGGGTGGTGTGTGTTTGTCCTTAGGATAATTTAGGTTAAGTAGTGTGTAAGCTTAGGGACTGATGACCTTAACAGTTAAGTCCCATAAGCTTCACACACATTTGAACATTTTGAATCTCCCCACGAAATTTAAATCACCAATTTTCCCCTCCGAATGCGAAAATAATTTGTTGATGCCGACCTATAATACATACGGAGAAACGATCTCTATAATAAGGGATATCAGAGCTCGCACGGAAAGTTGTAGCTGTTCGTTTCTTCTGTGAGCTGTACGAGAGTGGAATAATAGAGAATTGTAAAGGTTGTTCGATGATCCCTCTACCAGGCACTTAAATGTGATTTGAAGAGAATCCATGTAGATGTAGATGTAAAGAACATGTGGTAGCAAGAATACCGGTCTGCAGACGGCCACATGGTACTACCGAGGACGAAGAGTTGGGGGTTGGGTTGTTTGGGGAAGGAGACCAGACAGCGAGGTCATCGGTCTCATCGGATTAGCGAAGGATGGGGAAGGAAATCGGCCGTGCGCTTTCAGAGGAACCATCCCGGCATTTGCCTGGAGTGATTTAGGGAAATCACGGAAAACCTAAATCAGGATGGCCGGACGCGGGGTTGACCCGTCGTCCTCCCGAATGCGAGTCCAATGTCCAACCACTGCGCCACCTCGCTCGGTGTGGGCGAAGACCATCGTGTTCTGTGTACGGCTCTGGCACATCCTACTCCATCTATGGCGGTAATTTAAGCAGGAGTCAGCATCACAACGACACAGCTAACTGTTACAGTTCGCTTACTTGACAAACAGCTCCAAGCCACACGCCCTGTAGCGTTCATTCCACTGATCACAAATCAAAGGCCATATGAGATTTTAGTGGTTCAAAATGGCTCTGAGCACTATGGGACTTAACATCCGAGGTCATCAGTCCCCTGCCGGCCGGAGTGGCTTAGCGGTTAAAGGCGCAACAGTCTGGAACCGCACGACCGCTACGGTCGCAGGTTCGAATCCTGCCTCGGGCATGGATGTGTGTGATGTCCTTAGGTTAGTTAGGTTTAAGTAGTTCTAAGTTCTAGGGGACTTATGACACAGCAGTTGAGTCCCATAGTGCTCAGAGCCATTTGAACCATCAGTCCCCTAGAACATAGAACTACTTAAACCTAACTAACCTAAAGACATCACACACATCCAAGCCCGATTCAGGATTCGAACCTGCGACCGAACCGGTCGCGGGGTTCCAGACAGAAGCGCCTAGAACCGCTCGGCCGGCGACTTTAGTGGTACCAAGTGACAGTTCAATGGAGGGCTCGTAGGCGGTCTATTGTATTTAATGATGATACTTGGTTATGCCTCATCGGTGCCAGTAACGGTCGTCTCTTGGTTAGGAGGAGACCAGCTGATGGCCTGAGACCAACCTGTCTGCCTGCTAGAGGCAATTGACCTACACCTAGAGTTATGGACTGGGGTGCGATTTCGTATGACAGCAGGAGCACGGTCCCAGTTATACCATGCACCCTGACTGCAGGTTTGTACGTCAGTCTGATGATTCAGCCGGTTGTGTTGCTATTCCTGAACAGCATTCCAAAGGTATTTTCCATGAGGGTGACGATCGCCCGCTCGCAGTGTTGTTATCCAACATGGTCTACAGACTGTTTATATGCTATCTTGGCTTGTTGAATCACCAGATCTGTGTCAAATCTAGGACATGTGGGAAATCATCGGACGACAACCCCAGCGTCATCTAGAAACAGCATTAACCGTCCCTGTACGCACTAACTGACCACGTGCTACGGGCCTGGAATGCAATCTCACAAATTGACATCCGACATCTGTACAACACAATGTTCGCATGTTTGCATGCTGGCACTCAGTGTTCTGGTCTTCGCACACCCATAGTTGAAATGGGGGACAGTAGGACGTCAGGTAGTATAACTTTATATTAAAAATGAAGATATTCCTCAGGCTGTATTTAAGTTGTCGATTTTATTTTGGCAATTAGTTTCAACGTTGTAACAACGTCTTCTTCAGGCCCATACACTTGTTGGCGTCAACCGCGTGCGGCTGATACTAGGAGTCAGTGGTGAGATATGGACGTGCTCCGTGTGGATGGTTATTAATATACAAGCATTTCACATTTCTAATGGTTTATCTCGCTCTTACATTAACTTGTGATCTTCCTGGGTTAATCACTTGCACATGTTACTTAGGCACATGTATACCCGAAATTTAATTACTTTAAATCAATCATTTTTTAGTGTTGCGAATTTTTCCGTCGCTGTGTATCCACATTACAATATAATGAGATGCGAATTCTGCAGTTTGTTAGTTACAAATTCTGATTGCCTTCCTCACGTCAAAATAATTAGACTGCTTCGTGAGCAACTGTCTGTCGATAGCAGTAGAGCTCATTTTGCCTTTAAGGCGTTTTTGTTTACAATTAAGGCACAACAATGTCTCGCTCTGTTTCCTTATAGCTAATCTCATCGTGGAAGTATAGTGTTCATCGTTGATACATTGATTTCTGGTATCAGTACCATAGTAGAGTGAATAAACTTTCATTGATGAACGCATTTAGGAATGCAGCATATATCCATCGACATAGCTTACATGAGAAGGCTGAGGTGACTCATTTTGTACGGGCAACCTTGCGTCGTATATCGTGTCTACTGTCCAATTTACATATCGATATCAGCACCTCGCTATCGGATATACGAAGACGTGGTTAGATACTGTGACGCAGGATTTGGGTGGAGTGGGGTACTGTTTGGGAGTCGTGTAGGCGTGTGTTCAGTTTAACAACTAGTTTATTAAAAACAAAATCTTCTGTATTGCAGATCAATGAGGTTGTTACAAGGCTTGACAAGGTCAAGAATGTGGAAAAGTGATCTTAATTTTCAGTATAACATTCTTTTGTCTAGATCGCGAGTTTATGAAATGATATCACCTGTTTATATTGCACTAGCATTATCTTCAGATATAAAAAATTGTTACTGAGTGTAATACATTACACATCTGTAAGTCAAGTATAAGAACTTAACGGATTTCAGTTACTAATATCTACAGGACTAGGGACCCACATAATAAACCAAATAACTTCACCATTGTCACGGAGCAAACTAAGAAGGTAATTTTCTATGTATAAATTGCCTAAACCACATTATGTCGTAGAGAGAAGATTACCTCCTTTACAATAAAACGTACTAATTATTCGCGCTCATGGCATGTAATTAACTAAATCAAAATAGCTCTCCACTTGAGAGAACACAGTAGCACGCCGATTCGGGCGTCCATCCATTATCTGTCTCTAATCGTGGATAAATAACACTGCCTCACAATCGACCCATTAATAGTCAGTATTCTGTCAACTCAACAAGTAAATCTTGGTGATTCCTTCTAATGGATTTTGTATCTGTTGCCAATGATGAATCAAAATACTAAATCTTTTCTGCAGTCTAATCGGATTCTACAACATTCACCTATGCTGAAAGTCACCCAGTCAACCATCAATGAATATCTCATTTCCAATTTTTTTTTTTGCTCTTTGGGTTGACAGCTCTGATTAAACAGTAACATGTCGTAACTAATCTGTTATTCCAGTGCGTTAGTATCTCGATTCAGTGACTTTCTCCATTCATAGTAATTTTGCGACGTTTTATTATGAGTGTTACGTTGTTCTCATGCAGCATGTAGTAAATGTGGGAAGTGATTCCTTTTCTGCAAGCTGAAGGGAGTAAAGTCATGCACATTTTTCGCAGAATGGCGCTGCGTATGGAAGTAGCTGTCGTAGCAAACGGAACACTTAAAAGTGGTTATATCTCTTTAAAACTGGACTTTTATTGGAAAAAAAGTTATATTTCATAACTGTCAAAAGCTGCCGCAAGGGGCAGTCAAGTGAAAACTAGACAAATGAAAGAAGAGTAAGTAAACTGTTTATTATCGCCATAACGATTACTAGGTTTATTTCACTGCGGGACAAGTCAGTCAATGTCTATGTGGAAAAATATCTTCGGTTGCTTATGGAACCATTATTGTACCGATGCGTGCATCTCTTCGTCCAGAGCAAATCGGCTGCCGCGAATGTCTTTCCCTAGGGCACAAAAAATTGGGAATTTCCATGTGGAGACATTTGGACTGTATGGAGGATGTGTAAGGGAGGACCCATATGTTTCCAAGGGTGTTTCGACTGCGTTGCAGAAGATTTTCCGGGAAGCTCCATTACAACGTCCAAGAAACACAACATTCAAAATGGTTCAAATGGCTCTGAGCACTATGGAACTTAACATCTATGGTCATCAGTCCCCTAGAACTTAAAACTACTTAAACTTAACTAACCTAAGGACATCACACAACACCCAGTCATCACGAGGCAGAGAAAATCCCTGACCCCGCCGGGAATCGAACCCGGGAACCCGGGCGCGGGAAGCGAGAACGCTACCGCACGACCACGAGCTGCGGACAACGCAACATTCAACTTACCCATTGTATACGCTATATGGCCGATACTGTAGTGAAAAAAATTATAATAAAGGAAGCAATGCATTAGAAAGGTACTGAATAATGACAGAGGCGTAGGAACTCACCAGAAATATTTATAATGTTGAACTCTAGTTGATGGTTCAATAACTCATCCGGTGCATGATTATTACGGCTGTATATCTCCATCTCTTCTAAGACATTCTGTATTATGCCTTTTGGTACGTTATGTAAAATTTTCATGTTTTTCTAGATGTCGTGAGCTGGTTGGTGCATTGTTTTCAAATGGGCGCCAAAGGCTGCTTTATTATTCGAATATGTATGTACTTGGAATCTTATTTTAAAAGCGCGGTTTGTTTGGTCTGTTTATATCTGTTAGTAATTTTCACAGTCAAGCAGATAAATTCCTGAGGTTTCATTTTTCATCCTCTTTTGGACCTCCTCGTCCGAAGACGCGATTTCAACGTTTTATCAACTACATTATGTGATCTAAAGTATCCGGTCACCTGGCAGAAAATGACTCACAATTTCGTGGCGCCATCCATTGGCAATGCTGGAATTCAATATGGTGTTGGCCCACCCTTAGCCTTCATGACAGCTTCCACTCTCGCAGGCATACGTTCAATTAGGTGCTGGACGGTTTCTTGGGGAATTGCAGTCCATCCTTCACAGAGTGCTGCACTGGAGAGAGGTATCGATGTCGATCGGTGAGGCCTGGCACGAAGTCGGCGTTCCAAAACATCACAAAGGAGTTCTATAGGATTCAGGTCAGGACGCTGTGCAGGCCAGTCCATTACAGGGATCTTATTGTCTTGTAACCACTCCGCCACAGACCGTGCATTATTAACAGGTGCTTGATCGTGTTGAAAGGTGCAATCGCCATCCCCGAATTGCTCTTCAACAGTGGGAAGTGAGATGGTGCATAAAACATCAATGTAGAACTCTGCTGTGATAGTGACACGGAAATTACTTAGGGGTGCAAGCCCTCTCCATGAAAAACACAACCACAGCATAACAACACCGTCTCCGAATTTTGCTGTTGGTTCTGCACACCCTGGCATTCACCATACCCACACCCTACCATCCGATCACCACATTGTGTACCGTGATTCGTCGGTAGACACAGCGTTTTTCCACTGTTCAATCGTCCAATATTTACGTTTCTTACACCAAGTGAGGCGTCGTTTGACATTTATCGGCGTGATATGTGGCTTATGAGCAGCTGCTCGACCATGAAATCCTAGTTTTCTCACCTCCCGTCTAACTATTATAGTACTTGCAGTTGATCATGATGCAGGTTAGGATTCCTGTGTGATGGTCTGAATATATGTGTGCCTATTACACATTAGAAACCTCTTGTCCTGTCGGCGGTCTCTTGTCAGTCAACAGACGAGGCCGGCCTGTACGCTTTTGTGCTGTGCGTGCCCCTTCACATTTCCACTTCACTATCACATCGGAAATAGTGGACCTAGAGATGTTTAGGAGTGTGGAAATCTCGCATACAGACCTATGACACAAGTGACACCCAATCACCTGACCATGTTAGAAGTCCGTGAGTTTCACGGAGCTCACGATGTCTAATGACTTCTGAGGGTATACATGGGTTACCTGGCAGTAGGTGGCAGTATAATGCACCTAATATGTTTTTGGGGGTGTCCGGATGCATTTAATCACATAGTGTATGAAGCCTACTGTGATATAAGATTTTTTGAGGAAGTGCTCAGTTTCGTCGGATATAGTTCCCTTACGCCCCCATTTCACTACAGTATCGGCCACACATGTGTATACTACGTATTTGCCGAACTTTGCTTCTCTTGAACGATGTAACAGGCGTCAGCTGCTTTAACATTTGCATGTACCACGTTGAAGCAAAATATGTATGATGATCTCTGTCAAGAAATGATGTAAATACTGATTACGTCAGTTAATAAATTTTAACGCCGTAACGCCTTTGTTTTATGACCATCGTTCTATTACACTGTCCAAGTGCGATGTAAAGGTGTGTTTAACTAAGTCACTTATGGATGTTGTAATTTTAAGAAATATTTTTAGGATGTGTGTAACCATTTGGTATCAACACCACTCAAGAAAGTCTTATGATCTGAAGATGGCTAGATTATGAGCCGAAGCTAGTAATCCATTCAAATATAGAACATTTCATGTGCGATCTCGACTTCAACGGTTTTCAATCCCTAACATAAATATATTTTTAAAAATTTTTAATTTTGCTGGGAGTACCACCTTTCATTAGGAACTGTTGACTTAGGGGCACAATATTTATACGCACGTCGCAGAGTGCGTAGACCCTATGAAGGTCATAATCAATGTGGAAGGCCGCCTAGCTTTACCGGAAAGTGTCGGTGAACATTTTGTTTATAACGAAATTTCTTTACCATGGCATGGTGTTCGATGGAATGGGTTTGGAACACTATACACACGTCGTATCCACAGCTACATATTCGTGAATGGAAAGAGAAAGTCGCTTGTGCTTGCGTAAACCATGCTGATTCTGCAGAACTGTTACACTCTTAACTCCCTAGATACCTATGGACGACACACTCCGGTATCCTGTACCAATTCGTGCTTCAATTGGTCAATGGTGCAAAGGGCCAAGTGGCTGTAGTAGTGATCCGGTCACGGCGACGTAATTTCATCGACGTTTCGAGTCGCCAGCAAGTGGCATCATCGGGCGCTACAGCGTAGACCGCGGCAATTAGCCGCAATGCGACGAATGGCCGGCTCCGACCCGCGCGTGACTATGTTTGCGGGTGGTTGCTACGCGTGCCCGGCACGTTCCCTCAGACCCAGTAACCACAGAACGCCGCTTCCCGATGGTCTCTGCAGCGCAGCCAGCCTCGCAGAGGTAATGATGTTACAGACAGGGAACTGCCACTACCGTGCGGCAGAAAGGCTACTGAAACGATTTATACGAATAACTGCGTCTCCTTCGACTTCTAACTCCTACTTTCCCCCAATTTTTTACTAACAACACCGATAAGTTTAGTAATTTTTATATCAATACTCATTATTTGCTGGAATATTACTTCAAGTTTTCTCCTCTTGTGCAGCTAATTGTGAAATACATATTTTATAATTCTCAATTTTTTATTTCCTCGTCTTTCGAAGTAGCTAATGGAGTAAGCTATTTTAAAAGTCCTTCTGAAGTATTATATTCTAAACTATTCCAGTTTCTTTTGAGCGTTGCGTGACTCAGTCTATAGAAACGGAACACTTATGGGATGGTTTTCTTGTTCGTCTCTCTGTCTGTACGACTGGCAAAAACCATGTTTCTCATGTACGGGTGAAAGTATAAAATTCAACTATATGTCTCATAGTAGGATCAATGGGCCCATGACAATGTAACAATTTTACGGTTCTCAGTCAATCCCGTTAAAAGATACTGCCCTTTACGTAACACATTTTGATACTCGAAAACTACATGGTACGTCCTGCTGACATAGAATCATGAAATTTGGCAAGAAGCAGAGCTTTACAGTTTAAGTGAAGAAAAAAATATACGAAAATTCTTAATTTATAATTACATAAATCAAAATGAAAATTGTTTTCGTATCCGTAGGTGTATTTGTCTATCCGTCTGCATAGGCCCCACTTTTACTTCAAGAGGTTGGCATATCATATTCAAATTTATGTCATAACTAAGGCCTACGCCCCTTGTCGGCGAAAAAATGTTAAACCAAAAGATTCGACTACTTATTTCACATATTCTAAAACTAGCAAACCAACTTATCGAAACCAATAGTCCTCTTCCTGTTCAGGTATAATATCATGAAATTCATCAAAAAACAAGATTTCACAGCATAGGTAAAGTAAAAATATCTGAAAATTATTGAATTGTAATTATATCAGATAATACGTATCTTTTGGCCATTAGAACACATACTACATTCATCATCCGTGAAAAGCATAATTTGTGTACATCGCTGAAGGCGAATTTAAAATGTAAGTTGAAGTCAAGCTTTAGTAAGTAATAGAAATATTTTAGTCTTCTACAACTATATACATTAACTTAGGCCCCATGGTCGTTTCATTTTGTATGTCTATGCCAGTATGAGGAACTACTACAGAGATTTTGATATGGTCTCGAAATTTCCTGGGCTGATATCTTCCTGTATCTACATCGAATAGAGGCAAAAATCGCTGAGATTCCCGAATCCCATGATTGATGAGCTTTACATATTTATTTATGAAATATAGCCACATTCCTTTGTTCGTCCGTATCGAGTGTGATGCATTGTAGGTGTAGACGGCTGATTTATAGAATTTAGAATCTTTTTCCCCGGTTTTACGTTGCCTTGTCTCGTTATCCGCCAATACTTTGCCCTGGCAATCTCTAATTCTGTCGACGCAATGCAACTTAAGATATGCGTTTCTCTCTGCATAAAGACGCTGTAACTTACTGGTAGCAGGTTGTTAATCTTCGATTGAGCAGTACACTCAATTTGTGAAGAATTTGAGACGAATGCCTTGGCTGTAAGATGAGTGATTATAGTTCTAGTTGTTCAGGAAGTTGGTTTTCCTTTCAGAAATATAGTTGAGACAATCCAGTTAGAGTTAATATTTTTGGTGGTCTTCGAAAGTCTGCTCAAGTAAGTAATCCATGAAAGAACACCATTGACATGTAGTTCTGCACCAGGACATTTGTACGAAAAAAGGAAAAACAGTAACAAAGACTGACGTTCTTACTTTGCTGGAGAGTGACATCCCACCAGGCCGGGTTGGGGAGTCGTTCTGTGTTGATAACGCCACACAATCTTTGTGACACGCCGCCTAAGAACATCGAGTTGCATTCTTTGCAATGAAGGTCTAAGAAGCAAGAGAAGAAAACAAACAATCAATAACAGACTGGAGTAATTGTACTTATAATAAAAGAATGGTGAGCGGAAGAAGTATCTAATTGAATGGGTGGTTAATAGACGATAAGAGAAATTCTACAGGGGAATCTAATGGCTGGTGGCTACACACTAATGAAACAAAGTGTTATGACAACCGCGGAATATACAGCGTGCAAGTAAATTTCCTTTACAGACTTTTGAGGACGGGTTCCTTATTCCATAAGAAGAAAGAACATGCAGTAAACATGAAATCTAAAATGCATATTTTAAGAGGTGTGAGCACTTTTTCACCACTACTGTGATACACATATTTCTTCTTGCGAAATGTTTGGTTTCCATATCTTGGAAGACGGTGGTGCTGACCAAAACAAGGAAAAATGTGTAGTAAACATGGGAATTAAATATCATACTTTAGGAGCAAGGAGCACTTGCACGTCTTCACTGTTGTGAAGTACAACTTTCCTGTTGAACAAGTGTTCATAGCTCTTAAGGTACGAACTATAGAGTTCTTGTTTACTGTAACTTTTTTCTTGATTTGGTATAAGGAATCTGTTGCTAAAGACTGCTAAGGGAATTTAGTTACACCCTGTGTATTAGCGCGTCAGAGACGAATATGTTCCAGTGACGATATGGTACGCAAATGGAGACACCTACCGACATAAGGAACCTTAACATACTGGACCGTGGATCAGTGGACACTTGTTGTCTATTGGGATTATTCACGTTTCTTGTCACACCAGGTCGATGGTCGTGTCCAGCTACGTCGTCATGCTGGCGAACGGCTGTGGAGGCGATATTACGCTATAGGGGAGATGCACCTGGTCTTCCGTGGAAATTGTGGTAGTAATTAGAGGCACAATGACAGGTGTAGACTAAATGCTGAAAAATGTTCAAATGTGTGTGAATTCCTAAGGGACCAAACAGCTGAGGTCATCGGTCCCTAGACAAACACTACTTACACTAACTTAACGCTAAGGACAACACTCACACCCATGCCCGAAGGAGGACTCGAACCTCCGGCGGGAGGGTGGACTAAATGAACAGTACTGCGGACCACCTGCACTCCTCTATGCTTGACGCCTTCCTCGACGGTGATGGCGTCTTCCAGCGGGATAACGGTGACACAAGGCCATAACCGAGTTACGGTTGTTTGAGGAGGATGAAAACAAACTTACGTTACCAAATTAACCTGATTTGACCTGATAAAACTCAAATGGGACGTTATTGGATCCCAGCTCTACAACGACACACAGCCGGCCCGACGGGAAATGCTTGACCTTGCCATGGACATCTGGTGCCACATAACTCCAGAAACCTGTCAAGGATCTGAACAGTACATGCCACGGATATTCGCTGCTGTAATGCGTTCCAGAAGTGAACCAACGCACTATTAAGCAGCTTGTCTGAATCTTCTGCCCAATCAGTGTGCGAAATTAGGAAACCGGCAGGAGCTAAGTGTATTCTTATAAGGTAAAGTAAAATAACGGTAGGCTACTATAGACCATGACAAGTAATCGTAGATTAGTTTTACCAGCAGCTTTGATCAGTTAAGGTCGCACTCACGTTGACTGTACGTCGGGTGTGTAGCATACCTACCGGGCGTTAACTCGTAACGATCGCTTTCTTTACGTACGCGATCAGTGTCTTACTATATTACCCACAAAACCGGAAACAGTTAACCGTCTAGAAATTCAGCAAGGGTACACACCAATGAGCCAAAAGATTATGACCACGTGTTTAATAGCGTGTTGTTTCACTTTTCAAACTCAGTACAACAGAGATTTGGCTTTGCATGAATTCTGTAAGTCCTTCACAGGATTCCAGTAATATGTGACACCAGATATCTAGGCACAGATGAAGCATTTCCCGCAAATTATGTAAGTTTACAGGCACGCAGCCGTCACGCGATATGTGTTCGTGGGAACAGATCAGGCACATTTGCTGGCTAAGACATAAATGTGAGTTCAATAAAATGCCCCTCAAGCGACTGTAGTACGATTATGACCTTGCCACAAGGGCAGTTTTCCTGTTGGAAGATGTCATCGCTATAGGAAGAGACTTCAAGAATAAGTGAAGCAGGTGGTCTGCAATAATGTTCATGTAGTCCACTGCTGTCAAGATGCCTTCGATTATCACCACTGAGCCGCGGCGGCTTTAATTTTGGCGGCGTGGCACTCCGCTGATGCCACTAACTACTTGCGTTGTCGATATCGATCTGATCACAAGTCGCTAGCTAGAGTCTTTGATCGAGGCGTGTGTGGCTGGTTTGGTGGGTGTGTTAAAGTCAGCTGGAGTTCACGTGACTGGCAAGTTGTTGCTTTTGAGGGACTCCATCTGTCCGATAAGGGCCTTCAGAAGTCGCGACTGTTGAAGTCGGTTGGGGGCAAACCTTGCTGGCTCGCTTAAGATTTGGTAGCGGTGAGTTGCGGGAAAAGCAGAGGACGTTACGGGTGACCTGATCGGCAAGTTCCC
Organism: Schistocerca piceifrons; assembly: GCF_021461385.2. NCBI lineage: Eukaryota > Metazoa > Arthropoda > Insecta > Orthoptera > Acrididae > Schistocerca > Schistocerca piceifrons. The sequence goes on along the minus strand of NC_060142.1, from coordinate 196,932,368 downwards.
GCCTACTCTAAATTTTACGGCACATCGAAGCCCACCTGTACGGACAGGAGGCAATAAGAGCCCGGTTTGAAATCCTGGAAGTCACGGCCCCTTCATGCCTGAATGAAGATAAGTGTGTTTTTCTTATGATTTCGGTACTTTATACGAAAAATGGGATACGGAAGTACTAAGGAATGACGAGATATGGTTGAAGTTCTGTAAGGCTACAGATACAGTGTTGTGGCGTAACAAGCTAGCTACGCCACACTGACAAGGGAGCCGAAAGGCACGCGTACACACACGCCGACTGGCGTCAAGTCTGGAACTGGATACGTTATGACTGCTATCAAGAAAATACGTAGCTTTGGAATATACTTAGCTTTATTCTTTGTTGGTTTACAACGTTCTTCTTGAGACATTTATACGATAACTCTCAAACTATGTAAAGCTAATGGCGCCTTGCTAGGTCGTAGCCATGGACTTAGCAGAAGGCTATTCTAACTGTCTCTCGGCAAATGAGAGGAAGGCTTCGTCCGTATTCACGCTAGCAATGTCGTCGTACAACTGGGGCGAGTGCTATTCCGTATCTCGAGACCTGCCTTGCGGTGGCGCTCGGTCTGCGATCACACAGTGGCGACACGCGGGTCCGACATGTACTAAATGGACCGCGGCCGATTTAAGCTACCACCTAGCAAGTGTGGTGTCTGGCGGTGACACCACATACAGAAATAAGGAATAGCTCAGTAGGCAGTACAGTTGAAGAGGAATGGACATTTCTTAAAAGGGCCACCACAGAAGTGGAAAAGGAAAACATAGGTGTAAAGAAGGTAAGTGCGAAGAAACCGTGGTTAACGGAAGAAATACTTCAATTGATGGATGAGAGGAGGAAGTACAAAATTGTTCCAGGACACTTAGTAATACAGAAATACAAGTCACTGAGGAATGAAATAAATAGGAAGTGCAGGGAATCTAAGTCGAAATGGCTGCAGGACAAATGTGAAGCCATCGAAAGAGAAATGATTGTCGGAAGGACTGACTCAGCATACTGGAAAGTCAAAACAACCTTCGGTGACATTAAAAGCAAGGTTTATAACATTAAGAGTTTAACGGGAATTCCACTGTTAAATGCAAAGGAGAGACCGGATAGGTGGAAAGAATACATTGAAAGCCTCTATTAGGGGGAAGATTTGTCTCATGTTATTTCCGGAAAAGCACCATCCACACAGTTTCAAAGACGTCAAGAGCTGACAAGTGCGACAATTATCGCACAATCAGCTTAACAGCTCATGCATCCAAGTCACTTACAAGAATAATATACAGAAGAATGGAAAATAAAATTGAGGACGCGCTAGATAACTTTAGGAAAGGTAAAGGCAATTCTGAAGTTTCGGTTAGTAATGGAAGCAAGACTAAAGAAAAACCAATACACATTCATAGGATTTATCGACCGGGAAAAAGCGTTTGACAATATTTAATGGTACAAGGTGTTCGAAATTTTGAAAAGAAGTACGGGTAAGCTATAGGGAGAGACGATATGTACAACAGCCAAGAACGAATAATAAGAGTGGACGACCAAGATATAAGTGATCGTATTAAGACGGGTGCATGACAAGGATGTAGGCTTTCACCTCTACTGTTCAATCTGTACATCGAGGAAGCTATGATATACATAAAAGAAAGGTTCAGGAGTGGAATTAAAATTCAAGGCGAAAGGATGTCAACGATACGATTCGCTGATGACATTGCTATACTGAGTGAAAGTGAAGAAGAATTACATGATCTGCTGAACGGAATGAACAGCCTAATGAGTACACAGAATGGACTGAGAGTAAATCGAAGAATTACGAAGGTAATTAGAAGTAGTATAAAAGAGAGCAACGAGAAACTTAACATCAGGATTGATCGTCACGAAATAGATGAATCTAAGGGATTCTACTACCTAGGCAGTAAAATAACCAATGACGGACGCAGCAAGGAGGACATCAAAATTTGACTACAAATGAGAAAAAGGGCCATGAGAAGTCTACTAAAATGAAATATCGGCCGTAATCTGAGGAAGACGTTTCTGAGAATGTACGAAATGGTTCAAATGGCTCTGAGCACTGTGGGACTTAACATCTTTTCTCATCAGTCCCCTAGAACTTAGAACTACTTAAACCTAACTAACCTAAGGATATCACACACATCCATGCCCGAGACAGGATTCGAACCTGCGACCGTAGCGGTCGCGCTGTTCCGGACTGAGCGCCTAGAACCGCGAGACCACCGCGGCCGGCGAGAATGTACGTCTGGAGTACAGCATTATATTGTAGTGAAACACACACTGTGTGAAAACCGGAACAGATGTGAATCGAAGCACTTGAGATGTGGTGCTACAGACGAATGTTGAAAATTAGGTAGACTGATAAGGTATGGAATGAGGAGGTTCTGCGCAGTATCGGAGAGGAAAGGAACGTGGGGAAAACACTGATAAGGAGAATGGACAGGATTATAGGACATCTGTTAAGACATGATGGAATGACTTCCATGGTACTAGAGGGAACTGGAGAGGTCAAAAAACTGTAGACGAAGACGGAGATGGGAATAGATCTAGCGGATAATTGAGGAAGTAGGTTGCAAGTGCTACTCTGAGATGAAGAGGTTATCAGAGGAGAGGAAATCGTTGCGGGCCGCATCAAACCTGTCAGAAGACTCATGAAAAAAAAATCTTGATACTATTAGGATATGTCAGTCTTAATGTAGAATCGGGCCTGTTACATTAACGCATCTCTGATTGATTATGTGTATAATTATCAGCGTAACATAGTAATCTGTTGGTCCAAGCCATGTTTCATGTAAGCGTACTAGTAGTCTCTCCGATAAATTGACCTGACGTAATTAAATTTGTAAAATAATCTGTGCCGGAGGCAAGGCACCCTTTGCAGATGAGTATGTCTTAGTCACTGCATCAGCAAGCGCTGATATATCGTCTTCTAATTTACAAGTAGTTTAAGGAATACTAAGCATATGAATGTAGTCACGTCCCCGATAAGTTAAAATTTCGTACATCTTAGCAATTCTTGTCCGTTGCTTTATTTCCGCAGATTACTGATGTGTGTTGGCAGCGTGGCTTTGGCAGGGATGACGCGTTCCTGTACCCTGGGTCCAGAGCAGAAACGGGTTTTCTTCCTGCTGTAGCGGCACTTCCGTCATCACCCGACGTCTGGGTTAGCTCCTAGCTTATTTTGTATTTTGGGCAGTTGTAGATCTATTTAAGTGTCATCGTCAAGGTTTCTGCTAGTGTGCACAACTCTGGAGTCACATTGAAGTTGTTTGCATTCCCAACTTGTTTTCTGAGGGATTGTGTACTTTTGTTGCTTAAGCTAGTTTTATTAAGGCTTATACACTATTAAAGGCTTTCCAACAGCCACAGTAATTGGTGTGACTTGTTATCCTTTCTGTATTTTGAATGGTTGTTGTACACTTGTGTAGCGTGTCACCCATGCTTGGGAATTGTTAGTATATTTAGTGGCAGTCGTTGTAAATCATTTTACGATAAAATTCAGTTTGGTGAACACGCTTGCAGAGACGTCTATTTTGTATGACTCCTGGCTTGCATTTGGGGACTGTGTACTGCTGGTTTCAACCCCTGCTCTTAATGTTAGAAATTGTCAAAATTTGTTATTAATGAACTAAGACTGTTCAAATTTTTTTAATGACTACTAGCGTTGTTATTCTTTAAACAAGTTATTTCCATTTTAATGATGATACTGTTTTTAATTAATAAAGTGTATTCTACGAAACAACAAATGGCGAAAGATGTGGATCAATCTTCCATGTGTTTTTGATTAAAGTCATCCCAACTATTATTGTGAGGTATTAATCACAGATTCCATGGCACCACCGCAGTGTACTCCATAGCATAATTCTGTCCTCACCATCCTGAATCTGTTTCGTGCAGCCATTCTCCTGATTAACGGTTTGCGAGGAGCCCACCATCGACCTGGTGTAACAAGAAATGCGATTCAGTCGACAGGCGACACACCCGGTGAAAACTCAGCGATGCCGTTCGCACCGCACTGACTATACAGTGATAGTGGGATCAATACGGGAACACATAGGGTTCTTGTGATGAGGAGCTCCATGTGTAACACCGGCCGTTGAATGGGGTGCCCCAAAACACGTGTGCCTGCACCAGCATTTTAGTCTGTCCGCACATGTGCCACGGATCGCTGCGTATCCTGAAATACACAGTCGGGGATCCACCGTCCTCTACGTTTTGCGATGTGATGTGATGTGGTCAATACTATAGGACCTACTCGTTATTTCACCTTCCTTCGAACTCTTTCCACAGATTCTAACGACAGTGGAAAGCCAACCGGTGACCAGCTTCGTCGTTTCAGAAATTCTCGTTTTCAGCCGTAGCGTCACAACGAAGTGCCCTATGTCTAAACCGCTTATGTTATGGGATTTCCGGACTTGCGGCCTGTATTCTCGTCATAATGACTGCCCTTTCATCTTTCTTCCACATAAATTCTTCCCGTACTGCGTCACGTGCCCAGAACACCACCAGGAAGCATTCAACCTCGCTGAGGCCAGTGGCCATAATGTTTTGACTCATCAGTATATGAAGGACAGGGTAACCTACCGACCATTTTGGTTCTACATATTCATCTGCCGGTCTGGTGCTTCAGAGTTAAACGTATTTACAGAAAAACTGGAGCATTTAACGTTTAGTTCAGGTTTTATTCGATAATTGTTGATTTATAACTTGGAACAGATTGATTTTCTGCTAAAAATATCATATAGCGTTGGAAAACACAGTTTCCTCACCAAACTGGTAAAATATAAAAAATAAAAACAAAAATACATCACAAATCTCAGCGCTGCTTCTTCGATCTCATATAAAAATGTTTCTCTTATTCTTAAACATTTGTCGCATACTATGTCAACTGATGAAGGTACATGAATAGACAAGTTAATGTTATAGTACGTGACGGTCTAGTAAGGAAAGTATTTCAGGCACAGAACCTTCGGAGTAAACTCTAATTACAGAGGTGCATAGTATTGCATTATAGGCTATTGGTTGTTATCAGTAGCTATACTATGCACTTCGATAGCACAGCATTGTAATACTGGTCACTTCTCTGAGGTAGGGTAAAGTTGTGCAGACGTACGTACATAACATTTTTGCAGATTTATCAATGTTGTAAAGGATTTCGTTGCGAAATCTGTCCTATTGTAAAAACTGTCGATAATTGAAGAACGAAATAAGTTTCCTTGGTCCAGACACTTTACACGTTTGAATGTCCAGCAACAGCCACAGAATACTACAAAAGAGATATCACAAGCAGGTGACAGCAACTGATCGACGCCACTAAATGAATAAAAATAAGACTTTCAAAATTGAATGTAACTTCTCAAAACAGACAACTTGACCCTGCTCAAGGATTAATGATTTGTGTTGATGCATAAGTTCGAAAACATTCCCATGAATTTAATAACTCAACATATACACTTAACAGTGACTTTAGTCACGAATAACATATTCTTATTAACTATTTACAACAGACTTCCAACGCTGTACTGACTCTTCAGTTTCACAATTGTAGAAATCACATAGTTTTGAACGGAAGGATTCGACCAGCCATGTTCGGAGTCCGCTTTCATCTGCAAAGGAAGTTCCTTGAAGGTTGTGCGACACAGAGCGGAAAAGTTAAAAAATTCTGAGCGCGCAGGATCAGTTGAATAGGGTGGCTGCGGAATGACTTCCCAACCCAAATCATGTATAGTGTTTTCAGTCAGTCTGGCAGAATGCGAATGGGTTTTGTCGTGGAGAAGCTTTACTCTCAGTTATTGACAATAAATGTCACCAGTGACAGTTACAGCTCGTAGCAGCAGTTCGTAGTACACCACACCGTCGTTGTTCCACCAGATGCGTAACACTATCTTATGTGGATGTGTGCAGATCTTCCTTTCATTTCCTGATGTTAGCAAAGAAATTACATTGGTCGTCGCCAGTAACGATACAGGACAGGAATTGGTGGTGTTGTTTACAACCCAACTGATGGCGAGCAAGCAGAGATGCTCTTATGGCCAGCCGATGGTTTTTGTGACTTTGGCTTAGAGCACGTAGTACCCATACACATGATTTTTGAAGCTTCCCCATTGCATGCAAATGTCGCACGATGATGAAATGATCACTGTTCATCTGCCTGCTCGCGGGTACCTTGACGTGGCTCATTGTGGATTAACGCGTTTAAATGATCTTCATTAAGCTATGAAGGTCTTCCTGAACGAGGAGAGTCACTAATGTCAAAATGATCCTCCATAAAACCCGAAAACCGTTCCCTTGCCGTGATCTTTCCAATCTCATTATCTCTATACACGGAACAAATGTGTCTCGCTGCCTCTGCTGCTGCCGCCCCTCTTTTGAACTCAAACAGAAAAATATGTCGGAAATGTTCCAGTGTCTCCATTTGATGCTCCTATTTCTAGCCTACATTTCCGCAAACTATCTCCAAATGACAATATATAAAGTTCAATAGCAACAGTGAACTAAAAATAAAAAATGACAATCGATAAATAAAGCTACAGCAACCTTAACAACAACAATGTAAATAAAAATGCAACAAACGTATGCACACAGTGTTATTTGGCCGAGAACTTTCTGAAACACAGAAGTTATGTTAATAACGAGGATTTATTTCTTTTAGTACTTGCACTAAATTTAGGAATCACTTACAGAGGTTGAATGAAATTACTGGTGATGCAAAATGGTTATAGGCTGGTGCGAATAAGTCATGATCGCGTGGTCTTCCATTTTACCACATTGTATAATTAAAGCCAATAGTGGTAGCAGGAGATATTCAGATAGTTCTGACAGCCTGTGAGAACAGGGTGAAGTTCCTTTACAAGAATCTACATTTCGTTCCTGTTTTGTTTGACTGCTGGGAATCTGTATAACGTTATTCCGTGGGTACTTCCAACCCGACACTCTTTTGACTATTACTTGCTTGCAAGCTCGCATGTGTGAACTGAATGGGCTATCTTGAGCCCGTCTGGCTATTGATGCGGTCTTATGTTGGTGCAAAGTAGTTCCATTATAGCACACAATTTATAAAATTCTAGATGACGAGATCCTGGGTTCGATTTCTGGCCAGGCCAGAGAATTTTTTCGCTCGGAGGGTTGGCATTTGCGGTTCTTCAACGTTTAATCTCATCTTCATCGACACGTAAGTCGCCGAACCGGTGTCGAAAAGAAAGACCAGTGCCTGGTGGCCGAATTAATCCAGATAGGGTCTCTCGGTCAATAACTCCATACGATTTTCATCATCCACATCATTGCAAAACATGAGTTGCACAAAATTATCGTTCCATGGCTGGAACGATTTTTAAATACGATTACCAGATAACTAGGGTCTAAGTCTGAACATATATATGTTCGCGGCAAATAAATAAGTCAGTGGAGGCAACCACAAAGCGAGATTTCAAATGCTACCCTGTTTCATAGTTACGAAATGTGCTTTTTCTTGAATAATTATAGGTTTGAAAACAAGCACGACCAAATAGTGAGCCTAAACCACAACACGAATGCACTATAACAACTCACAAGAAATATTCAAGTTGGGTAAATATTACTGAGTCCAACCGTGGATGTTGTATAGCAACTGTGCACAGATACAGCTTTGCACTGCCTAGGAAATTAAATCACAAAGCCCTCTGTGTACCATGACCTATATGCAGGTCCCATCTCACTGCGAAATGCAAAGAGGCGCTCCTTCATAGTGACTGAAACGAAAATCTCAGACGCTGTCCCCTGTACTATGCTAACACGTTTCGTCTCAGTCCCCCGTTTCTCATTTGAGACGTCATTCACTATAACGTCTACGACTATCAGAACTCTCGACCAAACTGGCCGATTTAAAATACGTAGAGACCGCTAGATGGGCACTATAGCGCTGAGTGTGATCACTTACAAGGAACCCCTTGAGTGCGAGGTCGCAAAAGGCCATTGAAGTTTAACGCATTCGACGCCCCACATATTGTCTACCATGCAACCACAATATTGGTTACTAATGGAAATAGGGGGCGGGACTGGAAGTATCCAGTGGTGAGGACAGCAGGAGCTATGGAACGTAAATGACGTGCTACAGTGCTAATGGTGTTGATACGAAGTAGAGTAATGGCAATTATAAACAAAGAAAATACAACGTTAGATCGACAACAACAGTTATCGAAGTTGACATTTCTTCAGAAAGGAGCCCAAGGCCTTTTGGAGAGTGAGAAATAAGTTGCAGACGGATTGTTAGCGTTTCTGCAAGATGAGTCGGAGGAATGTGTTGTGTCATACAGCCTCGACTGCCGGATAATCGACGTAACGTAATATTGAAACAGATGTCTACCCATGTAATTCATCATCTTTGTCGGACAGGGATCCACAAACCCCCTCTCCAATGAAACACAGTGAAGAACAATCGTTGTGCAAGGAGCGATCACTGAACATCATTACGTACGTGGAAGATCATCCGCAGCGTACAAAAACAATTATGATTGCAAATAAGACCGCAGTAATATGACCGATAGTGCACTCAAGGGTGGTAAAGGAACATCTGTAACAAAACCTTGTGTTTGCGCCTTTTAAGGACACTCAATACAATTTACGGGACGTGCTTTGTAATAACCTACTAAATCATGTCCAACAAACTGCGCGCGACATAGATTACAATGATTTCAAGTTCAGCAGTGGATGGTTGTAAAACTGCAAACAGTTCTCCAGAAATGGAAGACGTAAGATAACGCAATTTAAAACAAACGATTAATTTGGCACAGAAAATCGCTGAATAAGCCCGAAATTTTGTAGATGAGACAAACAAACATATCCCATGGTTCAGTAACGAATTGTTTTCAACTCCGACCACTCGGAATTTCAAGGGGAAATACGTATGAAAGGAACCCTGAAAATTGGAGGTAGCAAGAGAGTTGTATTCAGATCAAATAACACCAACGCCTTAACGTAATCCTTTGAAAATATGCTAACTGTTAATCTGAATGGTAAAGCGCTGCGAAATGTAGGTGCTCTGCCCTCTACGATTATGCCTCGTGTGCTTGATCTTGCAAGAGCAGTTGGGAATATTTACGTCACAGCAAGCAACAGTGGAAAAATGGGCGTAAGATGACTACAACTAGGGCACTGCTTTTGGCAAGTAGCTGGTCGAAATAACTTGCTTTCGCTTCTATCCTGGTCTGTGTGCAAAATTCTTAGAGCAAACTATCCCTCCTTAAAAGCGTGTGACATTGACGTTCGTACCACCTGGAACCCATGGACAAACTCAACCTTTAAATGTTTTTTTTTTCCGTGGCTATAAAACACATTATCGCAATATATGCAGCTATGCATTAAATGACAGCCCGTTTCGCTATAAGCTCCGCGACAAATTGATTCGCATTCAGTTGCATGCCTTTACATTCCGTCAGTTCTCATCATCTCGTTACACCGACATTAGTCAATGTGCATTGCTTAAGAGTGGATACCCAGATGGACGTGTTGCACGGTTTGTAACTCTCAAGGAATTCGCCCTCGATCTTGATGGTGCGAATCTTCCAGCATATTTCACTCGCTGTTCATGGTGCGAGTTAATGATTTGTTTGAACGTACCTTGAATGTCGACGATAGCCATTTTGTGAAGCGTATCACATACATCCCATAGAAGGTTGATCTATGCGCCTTCTGGACTCATTTTTTGCCACCTCTCTGATGTACACTGTGAGTCATTAGAAGCTTCCTGTCACAATTGCTGACTCAACAGTTTCAGATGAATCTTTCTAAAGACTGAACTTGCGACCTCACACACAAGCGATTCTTTGTTAGCTAAATTCTTATTAAGAAATGATGTACATGGCAGTTAAACTTTTCTGCAAGAAGAATCATTGACCTTAACTTGTACAAAATTGCTATGCAGAGAAAAGATCTGCATGTTGCGAAGTGTTATTAGTTATTTAAATTCTTTACTCACTGATTGCTACTATTGCATTGGTATGGCTTGTTAACGCAGATGTCTAAATAAATCCAGAATGCCGCTCCGTCATTTGATAGCGCTCCATAAGTGCCTTCTAAAAGCAAGTTACTAATCATTATACATCTATAGTTAAGCTCTAATAACTTTATTTCTTTATTTTTATATTAATACTATCATTAGAATGAGTAAGATACAGCTTAGTTGAACTTTTTTATATTAATCTGCCGGTAATTTTCTATAAAACAGTATTCCTAATATCTCCATACCCACATAGGTAATGAAGTTATTTTTTTTAACTAATGTTATACAGGATGAAGCAGACTTCCAATGAGAAATGTTCAGAGTCTGTTCAAGGCAACCTTCTGAGTATTTTAGAGTAAACACCATAAATTTTCCGGTGGTTCGTTACAGTATAATAGTGTAATGGTACTGTGAGTGACTGGAAGGAAAACACACAGCGCTTTATGTGGACATAACGTTTTGCACTGTTTTCAGCGCAATACAGATACACAGTTAATAGGGCCAGAAACTAAATGTGGAGAACAGTCATTGGACGCAGTTAATACCACAAATTTTCTAGGAGGATGCGTACGGAGCTTTTGAAGTGCAACGACCACACAGAACTAATTGAAAGTGACACTGACGTCAGACTAAGAAGGGAATGGTCAGACTTGTCATGCCGAAACATGTATTGCTTTTTTCAGCACTGTTATTTAACTGTGCAAAAGGTCCGAATGCAAAATTGTAGCTGCTGACATGAACTGCAGGTCACCTAAAAAAAAGTCACGAACATGGCTGTGTTTCCAGCTTGGCGCTTGCAGTGACGGCTTGCCACCCCTGAAAATGGCGAGTCGAGAGCCACTTTACGGTGAACATTCGATCTCCGCTCACAGGTGATGCCGAACCCTGTAAATGTTTTGCTGCTTGCCATGGAGATATACCACAGACGCCAAATGAAGCAATCAACAACAAACAGCCGGCCCGAGTGGCCGTGCGGTTCTAGGCGCTATAGTCTGGAACCGAGGGACCGCTACGGTCGCAGGTTCGAATCCTGCCCGGGGCATGGATGTGTGTGATGTCCTTAGGTTAGTTAGGTTTAATTAGTTCTAAGTTCTAGGCGACTGATGACCTCAGAAGTTAAGTCGCATAGTGCTCAGAGACATTTGAACCATTTGAACAGAAAACACGCGTGAAGACTATGTGTTGTGCGACATGGTTGTTAAACTTCTAGACGAGCATGTAAACGGCTCAGACATGTGGCTAGAAACAACTGAAACACTCGATATTGCAGAATGTGAATCTACAGACGCCGAAGACACCGACGAAAGTTGCACTCATGAAGACTCTTCGAGTGACAGTGCCACGTACCATCAGCAATTATCTCCGAAAGTAACACCAGCAACTACAATTACCTTATCAGACAAAGAAAAAGCGGTGACGTATAGGTTGAACGAAAGTGGTAAGAAACGCCTACGTGTCAGTACTGTTCAAAATAAGTATCGCTTTGTCCGTTCTGAACGTGAATTGTATAGATGGAAAAAGGAAGTCGCTGGACGACGTAAGAGTCTACTGGAAATTGCGACGGAGATAAATGCGCGACTTTTTGAGTTATTTACCGATGCCAGACAACAGTCATTTAGTGTCAGTGATACAACTTTGCGTGATTGGGCGTTAGATATTGCCTACGCGATAGGCGCTAAAGAATTTACAGCTTCTCAGAGTTGGATAAGTCGCTTCAAAAGATCACATAAAATTGTGGCAAGAACAATAACATAATTTTTATCGAGAAACAGGTCGGAAAATGAAGTGACACAAATCGAAATGATAGAAGCTTTTCTTACGAATGATCGCTAGTTTTAGTGAATCGTACGTGTACAATGCAGATCAGTGAGGTTTTCAAAAAGAAATGCATGCGAAAACAACGCTGTCATTCAAAGGAGGAAAACATATTGAGGCGGTTGCGCAGTCCACGACTGCACTCACCCATTCATACACTATAATGCCCATAATTAATTTGGATGGTTCATTGCTGCCTAAACTATAGGTGTGTCTTCAAGAACCGACTGGACATTTTGGACCACGTGTCCAAAGAACAATGTACTACGCAAACAATCTTGTGGTGGGCGCATCGAAGTCTGGAAAAATGGGAATAGAAAACGTTACATTTATCATGCGTCATGCTTGTCTTCCGTTCTGCGGGAACAAATCTCTTCTCCTTCTAGATTTGTGGTCAAGTCATAAAAGGTCTGATTCATTAAAAACTGTATTTCGAGCCTACCCTGACAAAGAAGTACAAATACTTCAGATTCCACCCGGCACGACGAACGTAATTCAACCTTTAGACAGAGAATTTTTCCGTCAGTGGAAGGCATTTTACAGAAAACTGACAGAGAAAATTATTGTGTGCAAATCACTGCAATTTCTTGTCTATCACCGTGACGATATTCTCAAGCTGCAATCAGTAGTACATTATCAATTTTCCTCCCCACGGTTTCAGAATTTGATTAAATATGCGTGGCACTCCTCGAAATATACTGACACTAGGCCTGATTCATTCCTAACACCAGCCCAGTTTTGTCTACGGACATCTAACAACGTCTGTGATTCGCAGGGCTGTCATATGTCGTCTTTGCTTGTATGTTCTTGGTGCACAAAAAACCTATGTTTTGAACATTGTATCAATGTTTCGCATTTTTGCGGAAATTACAAGAAATAAAATTTGGACGTGTTCTAAACCGTATATTTCATAGCTATTTGGAAAGAATGTTGTAGATAACATATCAGCCATATTTGTCAACGAATGTTTGATTATCGTACGATCGCTTTCACTGGGGGAATCAGCTCTCTCACTGCTGTGGCAAGAGAGCGGCGCCTAGCTAACGCAACCTCGTCCCTAGATGGCGTTGGTATAACGAAGGGAGAGAGGTCAGGGGTGTACAAGAGGCAGTTATAAGCGCGGAAACCATGCGACAATAATGTCTTACTTCATAAAATTGTTTACAGACTTCCAGGTCATGTCAGCAGCTAAAACTCTGCATACAGACTTCTTGCAATGTTAACTCACAGTGGTAAAAAAAGCTACACAGGTTTCGACATGACAAGTCTGACCATTCCCTTGTGAGATTCATTGGAAGAATCCTCAGAAAATATAGTCCTTCAAGAAATGAAGTAGCTTACAGAACACTTGTTCGGCCAAAACGTCAACATTTCTCATCAGTCTTGGATCCGTACCAGACAGGTTTCGTTGCGAAAGTAGAAAAGATTCGAAATGGAGCAGAACGTTTCGTTAAAGATTCATTTAGTAAGTGTGAAAGCACCACAGAGATGCTAAGCCAGCACTAGTGGCAGATACTGCAAGGAAGGAGTTCTGCATCAGTTTATTGTCAACTGCTGAAGTTTGGAGCGCATACGACCCTAGAGGAGTCTACCAATATATTGTTTCATCCTGCGCATATCTCGAGAAAAGACTAGAAAGATAAAATCAGAGCAGTTACACGAGCGTCAAGGGTCGACATAACTCACCTAGCAGTGTCCATCCACCGCTCTGGAGTCTGACGATGACTCTTTCATAGAGTAGAAACCGGTCCCTCACTCGAATAAAAAAATATTTGAACTAGATTGCAATCAAGAAGGTTTTAAATTTTAATTTTAACTACTTTTAAGATCGCTGACTATGTTTTCAAAAATTTCAAATATAAAATTTATTATGTCTCACTGTTTGGAGGCACAAAACGCGTGGGTGTTTTCAGCTCGTAACTCAATGCAAATAAGAAGGAGGCCGAGTTGATAGGAGCTGAAGGAGTCCAGGTTGCAATAATATGCGGTGCGGCACAGTGTTAGAGGGAAGGATTATTATTAAAGAAACACATAGTACAATGAAATTACTTATCTTCAGTAGTTTGTAGGACTGCAGCTGCGGCTATGAACTGACAATCTCCTAACGTGGAATACCATGAACTAATACTATTCTCAGGGGCTAAGCCTCATGGGCCCTCCTCAGAGAATCAATGCAAATATTACAGAACTGGCTGAGGGCCGATTATGAAAGTGCGACTGCCTAGGTTAAAATCTAGCTAATAAGTGAACGAGGCACACTCCAGCTCCGTCGAGCTGCACAGCCCAATGAGTGCGCTGCGCTCGGCATACGACGGGCTGCCAACCTTGTGTTGGCGCGGCGTTGTGGTAGTATCTGTGGCAATGATATTACAAAATCAGAGAGGTTGGGGCCCACATGGAAGCTTACCAGCAATCCTTCTTCCCGCGAACAGAGTGCAAGTGAATGGGGAAAATCGGAAAGTGGCACTGATAGACAAGGTACTTTGTACACAAAGTACTTTCCGCCACAGGGCATAATGTGTGTTTTGCGAAGAAAGCTGTAAATTTACGAAAATATGTTGAAATAACAATGTAGCGATCCGCGGGAGGCTATTGACCCGTTACACCAAAATAGTCAGTCTGAACAACTTTTGGAAGTTTGTCGATGGTTTTCTGGTTCACCCTGTATTTGTCATTGTTCAGACGGTAAACGTTCCGTAACAGGGAGAAAGTCACAGCGGCCAGGCAGCTACTTGAGCGAGAATACCTATACCGTTTACTAATCCCTTGCCCATTACTCAGATCATCTGAAAGTTTGTGGCGTCTCAAAAGCGATCGTTAAACTCTTCTGCTGAATCATTCCGGAAAAAGTTCCCGCTTGACCGCTTGTCGCCCTGCATACTATAAGGTCTTGTATCGAGCATGGTGTTAATAGCTGAGGAAGCAGAGGAATTAGTTTCGCTTAAAGCTATCATCTCGCAGTCTATAGAAAGTATGCGCTCCAGACTTACGTTCTAAGCTTGTACGAGTACAGAACCGGCAATACACTTTCCCTTTTCAGCAAATTCATTCAGTCTAAACAAATACAGTTTTCCACAACAAGCGATTCGAGTAAAGTCCCAATACTGCATAGTGGTAGTTCCATTAGAGAATTATACATTCGGAAACCGAGTTTTCGCAAGAGAAATAGCGCAGACAAGAGTGAGCAGCAGCAGCAACTAGTCAAGCGGGCCGTTGCCTACACGTGTCAACAACAGTCCCCGCCCGCCGGCCGCACAAAGCGGGACAAGGCGGACGCGCCGATTGATGGCCGAACAAAAGCGGAAAACAAACGGTACACAAAAAACTTTCCCCTTCCTCGTTCCTTTTTTATTCTTTTTTCAAATCGGCGCGTCCGCAGCGGACACGGCGTGATTTATACTGGAGCGCGCGGCCGCCGGAACCGGCGCCATGTTTGTCGACGCGTAACCGCACGCGGCAGTCTGCGCGTGCTGCGGTTCACCGGCGCCGAAAGCCGCGCGCGACCGCACCGTTTGCGCTGCTGTATCGACGTCAAACATCGGTCAGCTTTCTTTAATCACTCGGACCGGGAAGCGCTTCCGAATGTACTGTCGTATTTGTCCACCAC
The DNA here is from genome assembly GCF_021461385.2 of Schistocerca piceifrons. Taxonomy (NCBI): domain Eukaryota; kingdom Metazoa; phylum Arthropoda; class Insecta; order Orthoptera; family Acrididae; genus Schistocerca; species Schistocerca piceifrons. The sequence goes on along the minus strand of NC_060142.1, from coordinate 196,916,948 downwards.
GTTTGCCGCAGTACAGCGTTTATCAGCCGTTGCTGCTAAGCCCCTGCAAGGCAGAAGGGAGTCCCTGCAGTACTGAGTCCCGCTGATGGTACCACCTGAAAACACATCATCATTGCACAAAATAGTCCCCTAACAAAAGAACCCTCTTGCAAATGTATAATAGTGGTATTTTTAGGGAAGAATGTTCGAAAAATGAAAACGTTATCTAGGGTGACTCAAGGAAACAGGAAATTCGCAAAAGTAAATATTTTCATGAACCCAATTTAAAAAATATTTATCTCATTCAGCATTAGATATAATGTAATTTACAATACGTATGGAGAAATTGATGTTTTGAAGAAGATATCTTGCAGGAGAGCTCCTTCTCTACGGAAACATTCCTGCAGTCTCTTAGTTACATTTTCATGGTTGTCGTAACATCGCACTGGAATTTCGGCAATTGCTTTTCGGATTTTGGCGTTAGTTCTTCAATGACGCACAAAAATAAATCAGGAGCTGACGGGTCAGGGGATGCAAAAGGCATTGAATGTCTTCATTTCTCGAAATTATACATTTCCCAACCATTTGGCTTACAGCAGCCAGCGATGTTCGTGCTGTGTGTAACGTTGCTCCATCTCGTTGAAACCAGCGTGTGTCAGTAATGTGTGGATATCCGTTTAGTTGTTGCACAACCGAGATTTCTAACATGGTGATATAAAGATTCGATGTGACTGTAATCGCATTTGCATTCCCGTTCTTTTCCTCGTCCTATTTTTTTTGTTAAAGAAACAACGGTAAGTTTCTTGCTGTTCAGTGGAAGCCAGAGTAGCACTGTAGGATTATCTCGTGTACAGCACAGAAATTTTGTTTGTTGAAAAGTCCATTGACGCTAAAAGAGGCTTTATCTGACATCCTCAGCTCATGAACAAACTCCTCGTCTGCATTTATCTTTTGAAGCATTGATTCACAAAATAGTTGTGGCACAACATGACCGCTGTGCTTCATATCGTTTTTTTAAAAAAGAGGTGGAGCCCCTCCACGCCCACACCGCCATGATGGCCAACATAATAGGTCTACTGCCATCTCTGCATAAGGGTTAGTATTCACTAAAGTGAGGTGTCGCAGGACGTGGGTACTGCGAAGTCTGCGTACGTCTGGTTAAGGTTAACCATTAATACGCGCTCATCTGGAAATAGATTGGGTCGAAATCGAACGAAGGGTAGCGGTTTGAAGGGCAGAGAAAAAAAATGTGGCAAGGCAAGAGCCAAGGGAAAAAAACCTCTGCGATAGTTAGGTCGGGTGGAAAGAGCAGTATCTAATGTCTTGCTGCCTGCGATAGGTTGTGCAAGGATAGGCTTTATTATTAGTTGGTATCATGCGTATCGATACCTTGACGTTGAGCGGTTTTGTTGCTTGGAGACTGGTGCTGGGTGCTGGTGTAGAGTCCTCGTTCAGCGTCAGCAGCCGGCAATAGTTAGGTTTATTATCGTTTTTGGGTCCGATAGGTCATAATTCGGAAGCACGGTGTAAGGTAATGGTGGAGGTTTGTTTGTCCGTCAGTGGGCGAGCTCGTCGGTGTCCCTGCTGTGGCCTGTTGGTCGGCTCTAAAAACAGCTGGTAATTACCAGTCAGTGTTGCTGATAGGCAGGGCTTGCCGACGTTTGTCGCTTGTTTGCGTATGTTAGTTTACCATAGGTGGCTATGCCCTAGCTAGCAGTATCTTTGGCCGCTTGTGCTTCCACCTATGGTTGTGATCGTATTTTCCCAAAGTGAGGATGAAAGGATTGTTGGAGTGTCTCGAGTTCCTGTATAGTCGTGTAGCGTGTTTTTTGAATACTTCCTTGAGGGTATCAAGGCGGTATTCATGGTGAAGATCCACGGTGCGTGTGTAGCATGGAGCGTTGCTAATGATTCGTAGCACTTTGTTCTGTATGATTTGCAGGCGGCGCAGTCGTGTAGGAGCTGCATATCCCCAGACGGGAGCTGCGTACGTCATCAGAGGTCTAATCAGTGTCATGTATATGGACCTCGACACCCTCCTATTCAGTGTGCTTTCCCTGCTGAGCATTGGGTAGAGCTGTTTGAGCCTCGCGTGGTCCCCCCATGTAAGTTTCCGGTCCAGCCAAACACCTAGGTATCTGACCTTCTCTCGGGAACGTATTGGGAATGTAGTGTTATCGGTCTACAGTGTTGAAGCTTGCGCAGTAGTTTCAGTTTGCGTGTGAACAGAACTGCTTCGCACTTGTCGACGTTTACTTTAATACGCCATCGCTCCAACCAAGGCTCAGCTGTTCTGAGTGCTGTCTATATTCATGAATTGAAGTTCGACGGTTTCCAATCTTGCGCGAGGATGGCGGTGTCATCCGCGCAGATGGTTAACGTCGTGTTTTGTGTTGCTGGTAAGTCATTAATGTACAGGTTAAACAAGATGGGCCCTAGGATGCTTCCTTGGAGTACTCCAGCTTGGATACCATGTTGTGTTGATTGTTTATCCTGCACGTTACTGTTGAAACACCTGTTCGTGAGATATGAATGTATGAGACGTACGAGTCCGTCCGGGAATTCAGCTTCGCTTAGTTTGCGTATGAGTCCGTTATGCCAGAGACGGTCGAAAGTCTTTTCGATGTCCAGGAACACGGCCCCTGTGGCTTTGTTCATGTTATAGCCGTGTGTTATATGTTCAACTACGCGGAGGAGTTGTGTTGTGGAGTGGTGATTCCTAAAGCCGAATTGCTTCGGTCTTAGGGTGTCATTGGCGATGCAGTGCCTAGTGATAAGTTTTAATATTACGTTCTCAACAATCTTGCTGAGCGAATACAGCAGACTGATGGGTCGGTAATTTTGTGGGAGGGAGTGGTCTTTCCCTGGCTTCCTGAACATCAGGACCTTGGCCGCCTTCCAAAAGTCAGGGAAGTGTTGGTGTTTCAGGATGGCATTCGTTAAGTGTGTAAGGTATTCTACGGCTTTATCCGTGAACTCCTGGAGGACACGGTTTTGAATGTCATCAGGCCCAGGAGCTTTCCTAGCGTGGACAGTCGGCAACTTTTATGGAAGGCACTGGGAGTCCTCTATCAATATTCTTCGAACACTTGAACTATGCCATGCTGAGTCACGACGCATTAACCGGCGTGGTCTTCTACTAACAGCATCTCGAGAAGCTTCGATATTGTCTGGTGTACGAACCGCACCTGGCCTGGAGGTTCCTTTTACATTGCCGAACCAGTTACCTCGAAATTGCGTATCCATGTTTTAATTGCATCCGCTGACAGAACTCAATCGTGACGTTGTTAAGTGAACATGACGGCGGGATTCTCTACGTGACCCCTCCACACTGCAATTGATCTTGTAGAAAGCTGTCACAGCAAATGCGCGTTGTGCATAACTCCAAGCATTCATGATAAATAAATGGGAAGGTGTCATGACAAGCTGCCGTACATTATTCAGTGCTACTGACTCAACTTTCAAATATCCCGTATCATCGAAACGACCTTGAGAAGGATTTTGATCGTACTAGCCATGGTAGCCTATGCAATGTTACCTCTGAATGTGGATAACCTCATCAACTAATAGAGGATGTGAAAAGTCTTTATTAAAATACACACACTGTAGTAAACACAGGTACGAATCGATTATAAGAAATAATTCTTAACTAAGATATTCGACAAGTGTGTGTTCTATCATCTACCCTTTTTAATATTTACATTCATTTCGTTCTTCGTAAATAGAAATGGAAAGTAAACTAACGAAATAAGGCAATGGATGAGGAATACCTGAAAGTACATTTGTTTGTTGATGATATCTTTATTATTCAAAAGATTGAATATGACCTCCCGAGATCAGTATACAAGATGAACGAAATATGCAAGAAACACAGCTTTAAAATTTGTACTAATAAAACGAAAATTACGGCATTCTGAGGAAAGTATCCAGTGAGATCAAATTTTTTTTTCATGATCAGTTTTAGGAAAAGTGTCTTATATCCATTTTTTAGGCTCTGCTATAAGTTTAGATCTGGACTCTGATACTGTCTGTGGCACCATTAGCAACATAGGGTCATAAAGTACAGAATAGATCATCATGACATTTTATAAACGGCAGACATGAAGTTCCTAAGGAATATGAAGGGCTGAGCTGAACAGGAGATAGGTGTAAAAATGAAGATAGTACAACAGGATTAAATAATTTCAGCACAAATGAAAGAATTCAAAAGCATCGTGAAGATTGGAGACAACGTCTCATAATAAGACGAGGTCACAGAATTCCCCATAAGATCCTGAACCACAAGCCGAGTGGGAAAAGAGATACCGGAAGGCATCGAAAGAGATAGGAATGATATCGTTTGTGAGTTCGCAACAGATCTTAGCCTAATGCTTGAAAGGAAGATGATGATGATGGTGATGATGATGACGACAAGGCCCAAGGAATTGATAGTCTTTTTTGGCCTTATATTTCCAGTATTAATGCTGTACAGTTAAATAATAAGATGATATGTCAATCAAGAGCGGTGAAATAATTACATAATTTTATCAAGATTTTCCTTATACCATATAAGCAGCGCATGAATGTACTAAAATAAGGTTCACTAGCGCCACGTCCAGAAATATTTTAGATATCATAATTGCCCGACTATAAATATTTTGAACGTGAAAAAGAATCACCTCAATATATTATAACTAATACACAGTAAACCGTAAAAAAACTCACATCTGTTTCATATTTCAGGTTGTAGTGCACTATCACACATCATTACAGCAAATGCCAATCAATATCGAATTACAGCGTTATGTTAGCACTAATAAGCTTACCTATTATGTGAATTACGTGTAACATTACCCATTAACATTGTAAAGTTCATTGAATTTCTTTAACGTTGCCCCACAGGAAAGTAACATGCTTGCGGGAATTTGTTACCATATTATAACGAAAAAAATGAGAAGTACGTCTGAGGAATTTCATACACTGATAATCATTACACCATTATTTTCATTATACGGAAGAAAACATGATATTATACAAGGTACGTAGAGAATTACTCATCACTAAAAGACGAAGGGCCTGTAGAGAGTATGTGATCGTTGGGAAATGGACTTCATTTGCTGTTTTGGGGCAAAGATCGTACATCAATTATTAAGGAGACCTGCTACAAGATTACGAAGGGTATATGTCGCATAGAGAGTTTTACGCTAGGACGTCTAGTTGTGGAATATAGAGAATTACACACCAACGATGATGAACACGGTACGAAAATGTCTGTTACATGATACACTTCTCTCATCTGCTTCAAAAACTTACATCAAGAAAAAATTTCAATAAAATCTTCAAAGTTTTCGGCAAAAGAAATTACCTATAAGCTGCCCAGGAACATGTTCACACTGCATGTAAGATTCACTGCTACAAATTTCTGAAATACCTGCTTGTAGTTAGTGTCAACAATGATGTGATTGCTATACAGTGTATCATAGATACAAATGACTGCTTGAAAGCAACTGGCTCATTCAGCAGGTCCTAAAGCATAAATCAGTGATGTAAACAATTTCTACATCTACACAGATACTCCGTGTACCCTTACTTGTCATTTTCCCTTCTATTCCACTCCGCAAGGTAATGTTATAAACCGTCTGCTGTAACTTATCTATACAAACAACTTAGGAGACAGTATGAGCAGTCGTCGTGGGTTGTTTGCAGATGACGCTGTCGGTTATCGACTAGTAAACTCATCGGAAGCTCAAAACAAATTGCAAAACGATTTAGAAAAGATATCTCAATTGTACGAAAATTGGTAATTGACCCTAAGTAATGAAAAATGTGTGGTCATCCACATGAGTGCTAAAAGGAATCCGTTAAGCTTCGGTTACACGATAAATCAGTTTAATCGAAAGGTCGCAAATTCTACTAAATGTCTAGGAATTAAAATTACGAACGATTCAAATTAGAAAGAAGACGTAGAAAATGCTGTGGAGAAGGCAAACCAAAGAATGTTTTATTGGCAGGATACTCAAAAAATGTAAAAAACCTACCAAAGAGACTGCCTTCTCTACGCTCGTCCGTCCTCGTTTCGAGTACTGGGTCCTTACTAGATAGGACTAACGAAGTACATCGAGAAAGCTCAACGAAGAGCTGCACGTTTTTTATAATCGCGAAATAGCGGAGGGAGTGTTACGGACATGATAGAGCATTTCGGATGAAAACCACTAAAACAAAGGCATGCCGGCCACGGTCGCCGAGAGGTTCTAGGCGCTTCAGTCCGGAACCGTGCGACTACTACGGTCGCAGGTTCGAATCATGCAGCGGGCATGGATGTGTGTTATGTCCTTAGGTTAGTTAGATTTAAGTATTTCTAAGATCTAGGGGACTGATGACCTCAGAAGTTAAGTCCCATAGTGATCAGAGCCAAAACAAAGGCGTGTTCCGTTGCGGCGGAATCTTCTCACAAAATTTGACTTACCAAGTGTCTCCTCCGAATGCGAAAATATTTTGTTGGCGCCGGCCGACATAGGTGTGAACAATCATCACAATAAGGGAAATCAGAGCTCGCGCGGAAAGATGTAGGTGTCAGTTTCTTCCGTGCGCTCTTCAAGAGTGGAACAATAGGGAATTATTGTGAAGGTGGTTCCATGAACCCTCTATCATGTGCTACAGGGTAAATTGCAGAGTATCCATGTAGATGACACTGATTAGACCTCTGATGACGTACAAGCTGATGGTCTTCAGTCACCATTATGTCGAACTGCACAGTAAAGCTGATAATGTGAAATTCATCAACGTTGGTTAAATAAAATTTGAGGAGAACCGGAGTTGTAACTGGTGCGGCAGACAATGTTACTTTCGTTTGGCCCATAAGAGTGGGTTCCTTGATTGCTCTGGGAGATGAATCAAGCTACAACACATGTAACAGAAGTTCCCTTTTTCAAATAAATGAAAAAAGGTAAACTTAACTTTGACGCAGTTCTTTATCTCGTGATTGCTTGATCATTTACAATTGACTGCAGTAGCTGAGGTCTCAAACTGGTCAGAGTTTGAACATGCTTGGGACTATATTGACCTCATCGTGATGGAGCTGCAGTGATGAGAGGGAGGGCATGTCTTCAGGAGTGTCACCCATTGGATGTTGCAGAGTGAGCCCTCGCTTATGTCTCTGGTTTTGATTCACGTTGCCAACTTTGATGTGGTACCGCGATCTCCGGACGATACCACATTAAGAGATTAAAGATGTTATTTAATAATTTCACTCGAACACGTCTTTGTTGAGTCCCGCATAACAATAAGAAGAATAAGGTATGTTAAAAATAGTTGCTAATATTTTACAAAATTTACTGATTCCATTAAAAACTATGTTCCTGGAAACTGTCTCTACTCTGTAGTCCAAATTATTTTTACAAGATCTGCGTAACATTTCATTGCGCTTCTTACGGTTCACAGATCGCAAATTATATTATTTCATGACAGTAGCTTTGAATCTTACAAAAACTGTGCAATAAAGAAGATCGTTTGCTATGTTTTTCACAAAGTTAAATACAACAATATCGTAAGCACTGCAACATTTATTTTTGACAGAGTTCATGACGTTAAAATTTCTTTTCCTTTATGCAGTTTGCAATCGAATGTTATCACATACGTTTGGGATTAGCTTTCTTCTAAATTATGTGCTATTGGCTAAGAAAACCTAATACCATGACAGGGACGTTATTAAAAATGTGTACAGTTTTGAGATTTCTTATTTATCCTTAAAGAAATTTCCTTACTTTTTGAACTGTTTTCCCTGTTACACCGTCTACTGCATGTCGTATATGTCCAATCTTGTTTCTGGGGGAGTAAATTTTTTTCATAAAAATGCATACTTTAAATTCTTCGATACACTAACTTACAGAGGTTCCACCACATTAAATTAAATACGTGAACATCCGACAAAGCATTCTCTCTGAAATCAGCGGGTAAGAAAACTGCAGTTTTCCACTTCAATAAAGTTCCCACCCGCTTGGTATCTCGCAGATTCCTTTCCCTCTCGTGTTTTATTTGTATATCTGAGTTGCGGCAGCTATAGCATGCTATTAATTAAGCTCGCGTGGAATACAAATAGCTGCTGTACGCGACAGTCGAATGCCCGCTCAGCTCCTGTTGACCTCTGACCTTTCGGTCGGGCTGAGCAGCCAACCGCTATGTATCCTCCTGCACTGTACAGATAACTGCCACGGATCGGCTGAAATGTCATCTTCACTATCGGGTTCACGTTCCATACACCTGAGCAATCACTTTCGTTACTTCCACTGCTAAGCTACGTATCAGTGGGCTCTCACAAATTGTCAAGTTCTGTCATTGACTCAGCTCTCTTTTACGTCCGTGATATCTCGTCTCATTTTGTACCGACCGCTGCTCTATTTGATCAGAGCAGTACATCAACTTCGCCAGCGTTCATCTTAGTGACGGAGTTATTTCTTACGGCTGTTGTTAAACAACATTTTTTTCATGCAAGTATAATGTTTGAGAAAAAAACTTTGATTTAACGGTTCATTATACGTCATCCATAGTTATTGAAGTATTAATGAACATCTATTCCTTATTTCCCTAATCTTTTATAAGTAGCCTTTATTTCGTAAGCTACCTCCAGATATTTCTCTGGTGAATTATTCTTCTCCCTCATCCGTGCCTTAACTGCTTGATAATACAGTGAATTTAACCTTACGTGAATAAAACTAGGGTAAGTTAATTATTATCCTCAATTTAGTTATATTTTTGTTTTTATTGATTGTACTCGTTTCACGTTGATAACGCATGCTTTGTTTACTTGTTGTTACATCTTTACCATTTTCAAGATGCTATGTTAGTTTCGTTATCACTACCGTGCCGTTAATCATGGTTGCTCCGCTATCAATTTGCACCAAAGAAGAGAAACACTCAGCGATCCGTTTTTTATGGTCGGAAGACGTATCAGGGGCCGAAGACTTTCGGTACAGTACGGGAACAGTGTTTTGCCACAACGGAGTGCCTACGAATTGATTGAAAAATTCCGAAATGGGCGCACAAGTGTCATGCACAATGAAGGAGACGCACGGCCGTTTATCGCCACAAATGAAGAAATCATTGAGTTTTCACGTGTAATGATCCTCTTAGATTGCCGATTAACTACTGACGAAGTGGCACATCGTCTGCAAATTAGTCACGGTTTTACCTACAAAATCATCCACAACAGACGTGGGTTTCATAAAGATTGTACAAGATGGTTTCCAAAACAACTTCACACAGTTGCATGAACAAACGCGCTTGTATATCTCCAAAAACATTTGGATCGCTATGGTAAGGAAGGGGACAACTTCTTTGACAGGATCATTATTGGTGACGAAACATGTATCCATCATTAAGAGCTGGAGAGTAAATGGCAGAGTATGGAATGGAAACATCCAAATTCCCCGTGCAAGTAAAAGTTCAAGACCCAACTTTCCACAGGAAAACTGATGTTTACGGATTTTTAAGACAAGGTCCAGTACTGTAACATTATGGCGAAAGGGGCACAACAATAAACAGTGTACATTCCACTGACATGCTTACTGGCAGGCTAAAGCCTGCCATTCGAAGTGAGCGCCGAGGAATGCTCTGAAAAGGTGTTGTGTTGTTGCACGGCAATGGCCGTAAGCATACTGCTGCCCACGCTGCTGAATCGCTTCAGAAACTCAAATTTGAAGTACTGGATCGTCTTCCACATAGCCCCGATCTTGCCTCTTTTGATTATCACTTGCTGGGTCCACTCAAACAGGCATTAAGGGGTCGTCGATTTGCAGTGAAAGTAGCGGTGCATTCCTGGCTCGCAGTTCAGCCGAGCACCTTCTTTTATGGGGGCATCAGGAAGCATGTACAACGACGGACAAAGTGCGTTGAAACGCAAGGAGACTATGTCGAAAAATGATGTTCTTGTAAGTTTCCTATTTCATTACGATACAATTTTATATCTACTTTGCGGATAATAATTGACTTACCCTCGTAGTTCCGGTGACATTTCGCCGGTTATGTTGAAGACTGCAGTAAACCCATTTTTAATGTTGTCTGAGTCAGTGTTTACAAATATATAGCGCATACCTCATCATCTCTATGTTAACGAGAGAGCGTACAATAGCAAACAGATGGGAGTCAAACCATTCTCAGGACATACAGAAATGTGAGTCACAGCGAGAACAAAAGAAATAGCCTGTACTTCTAGTTAGCAGAAATTATAAAAATGTTTGTAAAACGTGAGAAAATTGGCTGGATAAATGTTCAAATGCGTGTGAATTCCTAAGGGCCCAAACCGCTGAGGTCATCGGTCCCTAGACTTACACACTACTTAAACTAACTTATGCTAAGAGCAGCACACACACCCATGCCCGAGGGAGGATTCGAGCCTCGGGCGGGAGGGGCCGCGCAGTTCGTGACATGGCGCTTCAAACCGGGCGTCCACTCCGCTCGGCGCTGGATAGAGACCTAACTGTCAGTTTTCTCTAATCCACTGAGAACAACGCTCCTATTTCTCTGACTTCTGTTACACCAATAATATGGTTCAAGAAATACTGGTTATTAAATAGCTGTCTATTGTGTATTTTGAGCTGTAAGAAACCAATATATTTTAAGCTGTACTTTCCATAGGAATTGTAGCGTAGTGTAAGTCATCAATTGGCGTATTTACAAGGAATGCCCAGACTCGATGCTATCTGGCACTAATTTTTATTTTTCCACTTTCACTTTTTCCGGTTTCGGCCAAACAGTTATAATCGAGTGACTCGTGATACCATCAGGGTGTCATGAGTTTCATAGTACATTCTTTATGTCATCATAGAACCCTGATCATGCATTTCTCTTTATTATGTATTGTCTAGGTGGACTGAATAAATACAACATTGTGGCAACGGTATTTTCTGTCGCCTTATATTTGATGTATTAAGGTAATGATTAATTTGTTATAACAGCAATTTGACAGTTTTGCAGCTACTATGTCATGTGAAAATAATGTCACCCACACTGTGTGGTAGGTCACTCGATAATGGCAGTTTAACCAAAAACATCTACACTGAAAGTTAAAAAACTGAAAATGAGTATCACACAGCACCTTATAAATATTTGAAACGCTTCGTTAGTTTTGTTCCCGAGATACAGCGTATTACTGACTTTTTGTAATAGGCCTGTGTAAGCTGGGATGCATCATTAAATTGAAACGCTAACATAAATTTAGGTCAGTTCATTATCTACGTAACTTGTTTGATTTCATTATTTGTTTGCACATGCTTAGGTGAAACCAGAAATGTACTTTTGTAGTTTCAGTTAAAATATTGGAGCTTGCGCGCCTAAAAAAGCTGAAATGTCACGTAAAGTGTAACCTATCCGTGCCAGTTTTACTATATTCGTGGAAATGTGACAATTGCTAGTCAGGAATGCCAGATTACGCCACAGCCTATCATCATTGTTTGTTGTGAAGTCAGGCCATTAAGACGAACCTTGAGATCCTCGTGTTTCCTGCAATTCCTCCTCAAATTTAAATGGATGCATCAATAAAATTAGGCGTTTAGTATCCTCTGCCATTCCTATGATTAGAAGAAAGCCAACCTTCGCGAAGATAACTGCTTTTTGTACATGATATTGCAACCTATCAAGAAAGATGTTGTCGAATATTAATACGTCAAGAACCCATCAGCTCTCCGCTCATTTATACATAGAATCATCCGCTTGGACCGAACCAACCAGGACATTATAGGCAGGAAGCAGGTGACGGTGACATCACATATCCAGTCCGATATCCCTTGCTTCAACGTCACTGGATCTTGATTACTATGCTAAAGTAATAAGTCAGCTACGTGGGCGAACAGAAGGTGATCTAAACGTTTTAGCTCGAAACCTAGGCCTATCTAAGCTTCTAGGTTGTAGACTGAAATCTAGAACCAAGTGCTAGTCTGTCAATGTACGGTGCAATGAAGAAAAACTTCATTCAATATTTTAAAAAGGAGAACCAAATGCGTATTGCGGCGTGAAAGATTTTGAGGCAGCTTTGAATCTGGTGTGGGAATGTGGGAACTAAAGGCTATTAATCGATGGGTCGAAGTTTAAAAGATTTGTTTCCACAATAAGGGATTATATGCCTTCAGTTCTTCAAGGCTACGCTAACCATATGAAGAAAGAACAAGCAAATATAATAGTACAGGGTTTGGGCCAAAATACGGAAAGACCTCGAGAAAGGCATGTTTTAACATGAATGCAGGTGCTAACCAAGCTTGCGGGTTTTGTTGTGTATTTGAACTCAAATCGCACCTCTGCAATGTCCTCAATATGTCGCCAATGCCAGTCTGGATCAGAACAATGTTCTGTGTAGTTATGCGTGCGTGATGTCGGAGCTAATTGAATTGTAGCGTCTCCCATGTGGTGGTGGTGGTGGTGGTGTGTTGGGGCTTATGAGCGCTCAACATCGAGGTCATCAGCGCCCTGACACACATTAAAAGGAACGAATGTGGACAGACCTAAGAAAACTAAAGCACATACTCAAAGAAAGCAGGAAAAGATGGGAAATGCTACATAAGAAAGTAAAACCTAAGGAAAGGGGAAACATAGCAACAAGAATGTCACAGGAAATTGTTATTGGCTGGCCACTTACATAAAATATGGGCGAGCTTGTCGCACAGTAAGGAAATTAAAATCCTCTCCCTAAAATCTTTGCAAAAACATTTGACAGGGCACAGAACTTTAAAACTGTAACCACATTCATCCGAGTGTTGCCTAAAAGAGATGGCAGGTCCGCTGGCAAGTCAGCCGCGACCCGCTGGTCAGAAAATAAAACGCAATCCAATAAAACGTGGCGCACAGTGACCTGGACGCCGCAAGCACTACAAATTGGAGGGTCCTCTCGCCGGAGCAGGAAGCCGTGCGTCATAGGGCTGCGGCGTATTCGAAGCCGAGTAAGGAGAACCTCGTCCCGTCGATGGGGCTGAATGGAAGTACACCACACACGCGCTGTGGGCTTGACTATACGGAGCTTATTGTCGGTCACTTCCAGCCACTCATCCTCCCACCGGCGCATGAACCGTGAGCTCAACAGCGAGGTGAGTGCGTGCAAGGGGATAGCACACTAAGATACTTGTGGGGCGAGATCTGCCCTTTCATTCCCAGCAATGCCAACATGCCCCGGAACCCATCAGAAAGCTACAGCCTTCCCCAGTCGCTGTAGTCGGAGGAGGGCATCCTGGATAGTCTTGACAATTTTGTCTGCCGGATACAAACGTTGCAATGAGTGAAGGGCACTGAGTGAATCGGAACAGACAAGAAATTTAGGAAAGGAAGAATGTCTCATGTGCTCCAGTGCCCGCAAGATCGCAAACAATTCTGCATCAAAGACAGTAAAAGTCTGAGGCACTCGGACCTTGAGGACACGATATGGAAAAACTACTTAGCAACCAACAGAATCCCCTTGTTTCGACCCATCCGTAAAAACAGTTACATAGTCATGGTGCTCAGATAAAATGGCAGAAATTGCTGCATTAAAAACGGTGGCAGGAGTGCAATCTCTCTTGTACTGCAATAAATCTAATATCACTCCGGGCCTCTTCAGTAACCAGGGTGGCAGGCGGTTAAAACCTTGGATTTGGGGTTGTACAGACTCCACACCGAGGGACTCTAGTACACGTTGCACACGGATCCGAAACGGCAACGTAGCCCGGGGACGGCGGGAAAAAAGGCGGTCCAGAGGTGGATGGGCAACAGGACGTTGAGCAGGCGAGCTGGGAGCTGCAAGAAACTTACAAGCCTGGCGCACCAGCAGGAGCTGCCGCCGGATGGTAAGTGGCGGTTCGCCAGCCTCAGCACAGAGGCTGGGTACGGGACTGGTCCGATAAGCACCCGAGGCCAGTCGGATCCCAGCATGGTGAACAGCGTCAAGGATCCGCAAATAAGATGGCCTCGCTGACCCATATACTTTGCACCCATAGTCCAGCCGTGAACGCACAAAAGCTCCATAAAACTGAAGGAGACGCACCCTGTCCGCGCCTCAGGACCTGTGGCTGAGGCACTTGAGGATGTTCAGTGCCTTCAGCGTTCTGGCTTTCAAGTCACGTAGGTTTGGCAGTCATGACAACCTGGAGTCAAAAATTAGGCCCAAAAACTGCACTGTGTCTCTAAAACATATGAAAGTATCCCCCATATGCAAGGCAGGCAAATCAAAAAGATGACGAGAACGATTAAAATGAACACAAACACACTTAACGGCAGAAAACCGAAAGCCCGTCTTTGCAGCCCACTCCTCAAACCGCCGCACTGTTAGCTGCAACTGACGGCTCACGGTTGCAACACTGATGGAGGAACAGAAAACAGCAAAGTCGTCCACAAATAAGGAGCACTGTACTGGACTCCTCACTGTAGACGTTATACTGTTGATGGCTATGGCAAAGAGGGTAACGCTTAAAACACTGCCCTGGGGGACACCGTTCTCTTGCTCAAAGCGATCAGACAGTGTGTTACCAACGCGGGTCCGAAAAAACCGCTGAGACAGGAAAGACCGAATGAAAATCGGGAGGCGGCCATGAAAGCCCCATTGATGCATTTGTGCAAGAATACAGTGTCTCCAAGTAGTATCATATGCCTTACTGATATCAAAGAGGTTATCGATACAGTGATGCTGACGGAGGAAAGCATGCTGAATAGCCGCCTCTAGGAGGGTGAGGTTGTCGACCGTGGACCGAAATTTTCTGAATCCACACTGAAAGCGGCTAAGGAGCTGTCTGGTTTCTAACAGCCAGACCACGGTCTTTCCGACACAGCTTGTCAAGGCGATACTACGATAACTACCGGGACATGTGCGGTCCTTTCCTGGTTTGAGGAGAGGGATGAGGATTGCCTCCCTCCACGAGGTGGGGAACACTCCTGTCTGCCATATGAGATTAAAACATTCGAGGAGTATTTCCTTTGACGCCGCTGGCAGATGTCGAAGCATGGAGTACCGGATGCGGTCGTAACCTGGTGCAGTGTCCGAAGTCTCAGTAAGTGCCGATTCAACTTCCCACATGGAGAAAGGGGAATTGTAGGCCTCAGAACTGTTCGACCGAAAGTCCAAGGTCGCTCTTTCGACAGTCGCACGGCAGCGACGAAACGCTGGATCCTGATTTGCAGTGGCATTACTTTGTGCAAAATGCTCTGCGAGCGTCTGAGCAATGGCTCTGGGTGTCATTTGGAGGCATCCCTGGTTCAGGACAGCAGCTATTGGTAAGCGGCTATGTTTACCGGAAATCCTCCGGATGGCTTCCCATACTCTTGTGGAACAAGTGAAACGGTTGATGGAGTCCAGGAACTCCTGCCATGACCTTTTCTTACTCTCTTTAATGACACGGCGTGCCCTGGCTCTCGCGATTCGAAAGGCGGTAAGATTGACCGCTGTTGGGCGGCATTTAAATCGGCAAGAGCCGCACGCCTGTCCCGGATGGCTGAACGGCACTCTTCTGTCCACCAAGGCACAAGGCGCCGCTTAAGAGTGCCAGAAGACTGTGGTATGGACAGGTCAGCAGCATGATGGACCACAAGCGTGATGTGATCCACCCATTCCTGTACGTTATTGTGGCGGTCAAAGACAGCCAACCGACTTAACAGTGGCCAGTTAGCCCTGCCAGTCATCCACGATGGTGGCCGCTGCTCCAGCAGTACACCATCCAGGAGATGAATGCGGATAGGGAAGTGATCGGTAGAATGAAGGTCGTCACTGACCTCCCAGTGAACAGAGTCGGTGAGGGTTGGAGAGCAGAAAGATGGGTCAATGGCTGAGAATGACCCTGTAGCAGTAGAGAAATGAGTCGGAGTACCCGTGTTGAGGATGCACAACACTTGAGATGTTAGGAGGCTCTCCAAAATTCGACCTCGAGCTTAAAGAGAAGTGGAGCCCCACAGGACATGATGGGCATTGAAGTCTCCTAGGAGGAGAAATGGGCGGAGGAGCTGGCCGATATAACAAAGGGAGCAGAGGTGTTTGCTTCAAAATGATACAGGGAAAGCGGAAGAACATCGTCTGTTAACGATGTCACAACGCGGACGAAAGTGTATGTTGAATAATAGTGACAGACGGTTGTGACGAAAAGTAAAAAGACAACAGCTGCATAAGTCATTGCAGAACTGAATGTGGGATTCGTAAACATTCTCAGCACTAAAACAAAGCGATGGGAGTTCCATAAGTATGGAAATTAAAGACCTACCCGGAATTCTAAAACCACTCACCAGCGATGCAAATGGCCGTAAGAGGGAAAGTTGATGTGGATGCCATAAAACCTGTCCAGGTAGAAAAAGAAGAAAGTCATTTGGTCGAATGGGGCTTGTTTCTCACTTTTTCCAACCTCTCGTCTAGTTTAAGTCCAGCAGTGAGACATGGTGACGGGTTCGGTGAAGATTAGGGCAGCCATATCGTGGTATTCTATTCGTTACTCCGCAAGGTAGCGTTACTGCTAAGGTCTATGCAACCATTTTGGTTGATCAGGTGCATCCCGCAGTTCAATGTTTGTTCCCCAATGGTGATAATACGTTCCAAGACGACAGGGGCCCTGTTCGCACAGCTCCTTTTGTCCAGGGTTGGTTTTATAAGCACGAGGATGAAATGCCCCACCTCCCCTGGCCCCTACAGTCTACAGATGTCAAAATTATTCAGACCTTGTGGTTTATTTTGGAGAAATGGATGAGTGGTCCCTATTCATTTCCATCATGGTAACCTGATCGTACCACTATTTTGCAGGAAGAATAGTACAAGATGCTATTGAAAAGCTAAAGGACCTGTAGATAGCCATTTCCAAACAACTGGAAAGTCCCGGCCAAGGTCCGGAGTTCGAATCTCAGTCCGGCACATTTAATCTGCCAGGAAATTACAGAGTGAAAATTTCATTCTGGAACTGGAAGCTGTTTTATTGCCGCCAGTTTTCCTACACAGTATGAGACATTGTAGTGTTTGTTCTTTGGTATTCACGTATGTTTCTCCTAGCCCCGTGCTTCTGAAAGGAATTTAGTTCAAAGAACATATGTAACAGGTTTATAGAGACCTTAAGGTGACTGAAGTATCCTTGGTCACGATGTTGGGACACCCTAAATATTGCTGTTTGCTATGGGAATAGGACAGTCGGAATAAATCAGCACGTTACAGAAGAAAACACTGGTCTCCAAAGGAACCCTGCAACTGGGGTACAAGAGCTCCACGACTGTCTGCTGATAGATCGAAATAAAATTCTTCTCTGTGATGAACTTTGGAAGATAGATGACCAATGTCAGGAACCTGACAGACATAAGTCCATTCTGAGTGACGCACAATTGTAGGAATGATTCTTCATTGGTCTTTAAGTTCGTACAAATCTTGTAGATCCAAACTTTGACTTTGCCCTTCGGGGCAATTAGAAAAGGTTTTGGATGCCTTCAATAGTGTTGTTTATGGCTTCTTGGGTAAGGAAAGAACAGAAAATTACAGTGAGGTGATGAACAACCTGCTGGACAAGTATTATCGCTTAGGCTGCAAAGTTGCGCTAAATGTGCACTTTCTCCACTTTCATTTAGATATTTTTCTGGAAAAAATAAAGTGCAGTAAATCAGCATGGTCACCGACCCCACTAGGACATAATAGGAGTTGAACGATCATATCAGATTCGGTGGAACTGGCGTATGGTTGCAGTCTTCTGCTGGGCTTCGAGATGCCCCCGATCGCTATTACACACTGAGTTGACAAATGTTATGTGGTACTTCCTAATATCGTGCCGGACCTTCTTTTGCCAGTCTTAGTGCAGCAGCTCGACGTTGCATGAACTCAACAATCTGGAAGTCCAACGCAGAATTATTGAGCCATGCTGCCTCTATAGCCGTCCGTAATTTTCTGCGCGAACTGAATTCTCAGTTATGTCCCATACATATTCGATGAACAATTCTGATGTGGTGACATGTCGCATTGTCGTTCATAAAAATTCCGTGTGGCCGAAAATAAGTTTTTACAGTCACTGAGCGTTTCATTCTGACCAGAGGAGCCAGTTCATCGTATGTAAACACAGTCCACACCATTACGGAGCCATCATCAGACTAATGTCGTGTAGGACCCCCGTGAGCACGCAGAAGTGTCGCAAACCTGATGGACTCAACTATTGTCTGAAATAGTGCTGCAGGGACTTGACATCTTTAATCCTGCAGGGCTGTTTATAAATCCTTACGATCACGAAGGGGGGGGGGGGGGGGGGAGCTCTTCAGAACAGAACGTTGCAAGGCTCTCCAGATATGCTTAATAATGTTCATGACTGGGAAGTTTGGTGACCAGCGGAAGTGTTTAAAATGAGAAGATTGTTCCTAGAGCCACTCTGTAGCAATTCTGGACGTGTGGGGTGTCGGATTGTCCTACTGGAATAGCCGAAGTCCGCTGAAATGCGCTATGAACATGAACGGATGCAGGTGATCAGACAGGATGCTTACGTACGTGTCACCTGTATGAGTCGTATCTAGATGTATCGGGGGTGCCGGCCGAAGTGGCCGAGCGGTTCTGGGCGCTACAGTCTGAAACCGCGTGACCGCTACGGTCGAAGGTTCGAATTCCGCTTCGATCATGGATGTTTGTGATGTCCTTAGGTTAGTTAGGTTTAAGTAGTTCTACGTTCTAGGCGACTGATTACCTCAGAAGTTAAGACCCATAGTGCTCAGAGCCATTTGAACAATTTTTTGTATCCGGGGTCCCATATCACACTAACTGCACACGGCCCACCCTATTACAGAGCCTCCACACGCTTGAAAAGTCCCCTGCTGACATATAGGTTCCACGGGCTCATGAGGTTGTCTCAATACGTGTACACATCCATCCACTCGATACAGCTTGAAACGAGTTTCGTCCGACCAGGCAGCATGTTTCCAATCATCAGCGGTCAATGGTGTTGTGGCGAGGAGCAAAACTTGGCGTCGGGCAGTCATCAAGGCTACACGAGTTGGCCTTCGGCTCCGAAAGCCTATATCGATGACGTTTCGTTGAATGGTTCGCACGCTGACTGTGGTATCGATAGCAACGATGCCACGGCATAGTTTCATAAGTTGGTACTATGAGACACCGACGACAGTGCACCCTAGCCGGAGCGGGAGAGCTCCACAAACTCCGGTCCAGATTCTATTCATTTGATGTCGAGAAGACGGCCGGGACACTTCGCTTCAGCTTCCCACGTCAGGGCAACGTTAAGTATTACTCTTGTTGCTAGAGTAAACACGATTTTAATTCACACTGCAGTACCGAGAGATTTTCACTTTTTCCTGCTCCTGCTCCTACCCACGCGTGGCCTTCCAGGCGGACTACAAAACTGACAGTTGTTGAAGGCCCAGCATTGAAATCTGCAGAAATTTGACGGAGGATTGCACTTCTATGAAATTGAACGATTCCCTTCAGCCGTCGTAGGTTCCGTTTTTGCAGGATCTTTTTCTGGCCGCAGCGATGTCGAAGATTTGATGTTTTACCGCATTCCTGATATTCACGGTACACTCGTGAAATGGTCGTACGGGAAAATCCCCACTTCATCGCTGCTATGGAGATGGCGTGTCCCATCGCTTGTGCGCCGACTATAACATCACATTGAAACTTACTGAAATCTTGATAACCTGCCTTTGTGGCAGCAGTAATCGATCTAACAACTGCACCTGACACTTGTTATCTTATAGAGGCGTTGCTGACCACAGTACCGTATTCTTCCTGTTTACAGAACTCTGTATACGAATACACATGGCTATAGCAGCTTTTTTGGGGCTTCAGTGTACAATGCCTAGTTGAGAACTTCGGTCCATGGTGTCGGCGCCATATGTGAACCCTACCATCAAGTCTTACCAACTGAAATCGGGATTCATGTGACCAGGCCACGGTTTTCCAGTCGTCTATGCTACATCCGATACGGCCACAAACCCAAGACAGGCGCTGAAGGCTATGTTGTTGTGTTAGCAAAAGCACTCGCGCGGTCCTCTGCTGCCATGGTCTGCCGGCCGGAGTGGCCGAGCGGTTCTAGTCGCTACAGTTTGGGGCCGCGCGACCGCTTCGGTCGCAGGTTCGAATCCTGCCTCGGGCATGGATGTGTGTGATGCCCTTAGGTTAGTTAGGTTTAAGTCGTTCTAAGTTCTAGGGGACTGATGACCTCAGAAGTTTAGTCCCATAGTGCTCAGAGCCATTGGAACCATTTTGCCATGGTCTGTTAACGCCAAATTTCTCCTCCCTGTCCTAACGGATACGTTCGACTTACGTCCCAAAGTGACTTATGCGGTTATTTTAGAGTGGTGATTGTCTGTTAGCACTGAAAACTGTACCTAAACGCAGCTGCTGTCGGTTTTTAAGTGAACGACATCAGCCACTTCACTGTCCATAGTGAGAGGTAATGCCAGAACTATGGTAAACTCCGAACACTCGCTGTGGATCTCTGAATACTTACTTTCCAATTACCATTCCGCTTTCAATGTCTGTATGCTCTAATCATGTTGGACACCTATTCAAATGCATCACCTGAGTAGATATGACAGTTTCTCCAATGCAGTGCCCTTTTATACCTTGTGTACGCGATACTATTGCCATCTGAATATGTGCCTATCGCTATCCGATGACTTTTGACACCTCTGTGCAGTAGACAAGCGGAAGAAAGCACCTTCATCTGTAGGAGTCCATGTCTGTATTTGATACATTTTATGTATTCATTTACATTTTTGTTGTTAAATAAAATTTAGCTTATCAAAATCATAGTTTCATGTTAAAAATTTCGTTCAAATATTTTGTAATAGTTTATATGAAAAATTATGTTTCTCTGGTATTATGATATTCTAAATCTTCGAAACTAGAGATAATTAAGAAACTAAGAGAGTCTACTTGTAGGACCCTATCTTAGATTTCCACGTCTTTCATTCCTGCTAGGAAAGTGTTTTTTTCAAGTTCCAGTATAATGAAGGATAGGACCAGCAACTTGGGTATGAAATATTTTTATTTTTTCTAATATAGATCATGATTACACTCACTTTTAAGGTACTGTTGGAAAATGCAAGTGATGGTCCGAAATTATTCGCCACAGAGAGATAACTGTAACGAATATTCTAAAAAAAAACAATGAAGTAATAGACATCTCGCATTCTTTTTCTCATGCATAATGCCCACCGAACGAGACTTTGGCCGAACGGAAACCATCTAGTGCTGATCATACATGGCCTGCGGATATAGGAATTATACAACGCGCAGTGTGAGTTTGCGATCGCAGGAGGGTCGAGTTCGTCAGGCAGAGAAATCACTGATTTTTATTATTCATTTATTAATAACGTCAACTTATATTTTTGACCTTGTGTTGTGATCAGTTTATGTCTGGTTGTATTTAGATTTTGTTCATGTGTAATTAAAAGCGCAATATACTGCTGTTGTAACTAAAACTTGTTTATCATCCCGTTGAAACTTACATCGTCAAAATATATACACACTATTTCAAGAAAACAGTGTATGTGTTTGAGAGTTATACCGATTTTACTGTGAAATTCTTTTTTTATTTATATGTTTTATTTAGATGGTGAGATGAGCCCCCAGAAATATTGCAGACGAATTTTTCGAGGGCTTTCTTCCATGAATATGTCAAAAGTCTGATGAACTAAAATATTTATCGACGCTGTTCTCTGTACTGTTTTACCAGTTAATTCCACACATTCAACTAAATCAAATTGCTATTCGGTTCTATTAAGAGAAACTGGTGTTGAAAGCTTAGTAACAGCGATATTCCTTTGGTTTGCCGTCTTACAAAGAAAATGCTGCAGGTTAGAACTGTACTAGGAACATTTTAGTTCCCGTTGGTGACAGAACTAAGAAAATAACATTTCTTAATGGAAACAGCAAACATATCTTGCAGACTACACGCTTATATCAGATCCTTAACATTATTCAGTATTATAAATGCTAAAAACAAAACAGAAACGTTGTGCCGCTTGTTTTAATGTGTCCGACTACTACGAATGTGAGTCAGTGTCAATACGTCCATGTACTACTCAAATTAATATATCAGACAAACACACCATCTCGAGAAGGACCGCTCAACACAGCAACATACTTTTTGCACAAGTTTATCTGTGACTAATACGAGTTGACCACTGCCTGCGTGATTGAGCACATTTCATCTGCCTTGAAACGTGCAACAACTTTGTGTTGCAACAAACTCAACGTGACATTTACTCCAAAAACTATCTTCACCTACCTCTACATCCATAATTTTGAATTCATATTATCGTGTATCAAGTAAGATGGCGGCCACTGAGTGACGCGCGTTTCTTTGGCTCGCGAGTTTTTCCGCTCATTGAAGGTGTTACAGAGAAGTGCGGCAGTCCACAACGTGTGCATCCGACTAAACAAGTGTTACTTGCCGTGGTGTGTCGTTCTCCGTTGATTACCACAAGTGATAAGTGATAAGTGAGTGAAAAATGGGAAGAGCACGAGTAAGCGGCAGCAGGCGAGGCTACTGGGGCGCAGGCAGCGCGGGCGCCCGGTCTCCGGCGGCAGGTGAGGCCTCGCTTCCCGACATCTGGGAGCTCGTCCGGTCCCAGGTGAGTGCGGCGCTGCACAGTAAAGACACGCTAGACGTAATCGTGCAATCCGTCACGGACTCTGTGACGGCCGCGGTCATGGACAAACTGCAAGAGTCTGTAGGGCGCAACAGCACCGAAATCCAGTCTCTTAAAAAGTCCCTGGCCGCACAAGAGAAAAAAAGCCGCCGACCTAGAAGCTAAACTGTTTGCGCCCACCGATGAAATTGAGCAGTATCAGCGAAGGAACAGCTTGCGCTTGTTCGGGGTAGCTGAAAACGATCGTGAAAACACCGACGACCTGGCCATTAGCCTCGTGCGTGAGAAACTTGGCGTGCAGATCGACGTGGCCGATATTGACAGAAGCCACCGTGTTGGGCGCAGGATACCTGGTGCGATGAAACCCAGGCCCATAATAATTAAATTTGTGTCATACCGGAAAAGAGCCGAAGTGTTTTCTCAGAAAAGAAAACTCGCCAAGAGGGGGTTACCCTGAGGGAAGATCTGACGCGCGAAAGACTGAAAGTTTTGAACACTGCGATCACACAGTTCGGCCTTCAAAATATATGGACCCAGGATGGCAGGATCGTAGTCAAGACGGAAGGAGGGAGGAAAACGGTGACGAACATGTCCGAACTGAAAGACTGAGCGAAATCTCGCGAGACACAAAGTCTCATATTGTACTCGGCCTAATATAAGTTTATTTTTATTCTTTCTTTTCATTTTTTTACGTAAATATTGCTTCGTTATTTCTATAAGTAGCATAAGTACTCTATTTAAAATCAGTCAATTGTTTCACATAAATATTGCTTCTTTATTTGGTTATCATAAGTGCTCATGTATATTCATATTGTCAGTCAAACGGGAATTAACATTCTCCATTAACAGGAATCTCCTTAAAACCGCCTTTCTATATCTGTTATTTTTATCCTCGTCACTACTATTACTACCATTATCTTTTTCGTAACCACTACTGCCACTTTCCATCTTTCTTTTCGCTCCCTTCTCCGATACCTCCAGCTTGTCTTTCACCTTTAGCCCACAGACGCTTGAGTCAGTCACGACCTTGGACACACCTGTAAATATGTCTTCCCCCGCGAAATCCAGCTTTTGTCCTTCCGGCCAGCAGGTAGAGGGAGCGCGCTCGGTGCTACAGGTGGCCACAGTGGGACGGATCGGTTCCGGCGGCGGGCTCTTTGTGGCCCACGCGAACGCTCAGTCGCTAACGGCTCACTTCGACGAGTTCTGTGACCTGTTCTGCCAATCGCTGTTCCATATTATCCTCGTCTCTGAAACTTGGTTGAAACCAAACATTTCTTCCGACGCTATCCGAATCACTGGTTACTCTCTCCTAAGGGCAGATCGTGAAACACGACGCAGGGGTGGTGTGGGTGCCTATGTTCGCTCTGATCTGAGACCTACTATACTATGCACATCGGATGCAAAGGGCGAAGGAGAAGCAGAGTTCTTGTTTTTCGAAATAAATACATCAAATCAGAAATTGCTAATTGGAGTAATTTATAAACCTCCAAACGTCGGTGCTATGTCCTCCTTTCAGTCTGCCCTGTCCTCGCTCGTGACACTGTATGAACACATAATCATTATGGGCGACACAAACATCGACTTACAGTTAAAATCTCCCTCTGCAGAAAAACTAAGGAGACTGTTCCACTCCAATGATGTGAGTTTAACACCGCTGGACCCAACTCATCACACGCCACACAGCCATACACTCATAAATAGCAACAAAGCGACCAGATAAAATACTTCGCGCCAATCAGACATCCGCTCCAGGACTCTCTGCTCATGACTCTGCTCATGACGTGATATTCTTAAATTACTCAGTGCATACTACCAAAGAAAAATCTCACCTGGTAACCTACATAAACCTAAAAAATGTTAACCATGACGCTCTTCAAAAGGATTGCTCAGACATCCCTAGGCATGAAATAAGCAATGAACCGACTTTAGACGGAAAAATTCGGGAATTATGTCGCAAAATTATTGCACTGTGTGATAAACATGCTCCTCAACGCACTGTCAAGGTAAAGAGAGCTCCCGCTCCGTGGCTCACCACTGCATTACGCCAGTTAATGAATAAACGTGATGCTGCACATAGGACCTTCAAGCGTAGCCCAACTCCCGAGGCGTACGAAGCTTATAGGAAACTCCTAAATAGAACCAAGGAAAGCGTGAGGAATGCAAAAATCAGTCATGCCCGCTCTGTCGTATGCGGCATATCAAAACCTGCTGCCCTGTGGAAAAAGCTGCGCAGTTCCGGTGTAGGGAAGCGAAGATCTGACGCTGTTTATCAAGCGTCTGCAGAAGAATTAAACGATTTCTTCTCAACAGCTGTAAACTGCCACGCAGCGACAAATTACCAGCCCCAAGATATCAATCTCTCGAGAGACAAGTTTTTCCTAAAACATGTCACTACCGGCACAGTACACAAGGCAATTATGAGAATCTCTTCCGAGGCAGTAGGAAATGATGGAGTGAGCATTGGCATGATCACGAACGTCGTAAACACTATTACTCGAGTTATCACAGACATCTTCAACCTGTCTCTTGTCAGTAGTACATATCCTACTGAGTGGAAGCAAAGTTTAATTCAACCTATACCCAAGACTGACAACCCTAAGTCGCCAGGTGACTACAGGCCGATCAGCATACTACCTGCAATATCTAGAGCCCTAGAATACATCGTCCATGAACAGCTGACGGATTACCTCAAAACTCATAACATCCACGACAAATATCAATCAGGCTTTCGAAGGCACCATAGTACAGCAACTGCATTAATCAAAGTAACTGATGACATTAAACATTCTATGGACAGACGTGAAGCTACCATCCTAACACTGCTTGACTTTAGCAAGGCTTTTGATACAGTTGACTTTGATATATTACTAATTAAAATGAAGCAGCTGAATTTCTCAAACAGCGCAATACACTGGTTGGACAGCTACCTCAAAAACAGAAGTCAACAAGTCATTTGTGGGTCGGAAAAGTCATCATGGAAAAACGTGCGCTCTGGAATTCCCCAAGGCTCCGTCCTTGGTCCATTACTCTTCTCACTGTACATTAATGATATTTCCTCAGTGATTCACTCCTGCAACTACCATCTATATGCCGACGACATCCAACTGTACATAAGTACAAGCCCCAAGAACATTGCTGACGCAGTAGCGAGTATGAACGCAGATCTTTGCTCTGTTTCTCGATGGGCACAGAACCTAGGTCTGAAACTAAACCCCAAGAAATCCCAGGTCATACTTATATCTCATCCAAAGTTAATCAGTCGGTACTTTCGCGGAACAGTCCCTCAAATACTCCTCAGTGGTACCCAACTACCATACCAAAAAACAGTAAAAGACCTTTGAATAATCTTGGATGAACACCTAAACTGGGAAGAACAAACAGTCACAGCTTGCCGGAAATCGCTCTCCTCCCTACATGCAATTCAAAAATTTAGAAAAATATTTCCAACCCATGTTAAACAAAAATTAGTCCAAACACTAGTCTTGCCTAATCTTTACTACTGTGATGTAGTTCAACACGGCACAAATAGTGAAAATTCGAGATGCCTCGAGCTAGTGAAGAATGCTTGCATTAGATACGTATGCAATATACGGTTGTATGATCATATCAGTCCTTCATACTCCCAGCTAGGTAGGATACGCCCACATAAGGCACGCGATCTCCACACGATGTGCTTATTTCATCGATTTCTTAGCCACTGGTGCCCCCAATACTTATCTTCTCACATTAAACACCTATCATCATTCCACAACCGCAATACCAGATCGGATACGTCTAGCATCTTGGCTGTACCTTTACATAACACAAAATCTTTCTCCGTGTCATGCTCCATCTCAGCCATACGACTATGGAACGCGCTCTCCTGTGATATGCGTCTTATCCACAACCACTCAACATTCAAGAGGGAACTCAAGACTTACATATTAGGGACGGTGTAGCCACCATTGTTGTGCCCCTCTCGTCTTTTTCTTTCTCCTCTCCATCATAGCTTCGAATTTTACCATTCTATTTCTCTTCCTCTAACCTATCTACCTCTTCTATATCTCTTTCACCCCATTCTATCGTCTTATGTCTCTGCTTGATGAGAATAACTCTCAAGCTGCAAGAATATAACGAGAAAATTCCCAACTATCAATAGAACTGACATTCATAACAGAAAAATATGTTTACTTTCATATACATTGTCATTATTATTATTATTATTATTATTATTACTGATTGTTATAATTATTTTTTGATTGTTATAATTATCATTGTACTACTTTTATATTTTTTTCTTTAACATTAATACTGTATAACATGTTATATGCCCTTAATGTTCTGTAGAAACTGAAATTTGTTGAATCTGAGTATGCCTGGTTAGGTGTAAGAGAGGGCCTGAAGGCCCTAATGTTTCCAGGTAAAATAAATGCATAACTAAATAAAATAAATAAATAAATAAATATTAGGATGAGAGATCGACTGATGGGGGTGGGGGGTTGAATGACTGCTTCGGATACTTCATCATTTCGCCGTATCCTGTTTCTTTCACGAAGTGTGCACGGGAATTTCTTTGGATCTCTGTTCGTGGACGTTCCACGAAGTTCGTCTAGTGGGTTATAAGTGATTTGTTTCCCAAACGTACAGTCTCGCAATTATAACACGAAACCTGTCCGACATAATCAACGCCTGTCCCGTAGCGTCTGACACAGATGTCTGATGAACAGCTCCGTGACTATACCGTGCTTGCCAAACGAAACCGCAAAAAAGTGGGCAGTTTTTTGTGTTCTCTCCCTCTCATCAGTCGAATTTGGTATATTATTTTAGAGGTCGGGCAACTGCAGCCAAAGTCGCACATGATGAATAAAATAATTCGCACTGGCTGTTAAAAATACCTTTACTAAAAACTTAGCATATGTTTTCAATCAGTGGACAAGCTTCTTCAAGTCGTGAGTTTCTTATTTTCCTTTAACAGTCATGGTGCGGCAAAGTAAATGCTAGGAGCCAGTTATCACCGTACATCGTCAAGAATAAACCAACAGCAAGTTAAAATTGGCTTTTTAACATCAAACCGACTGCAAACGCCCTGCGTCATGCCGTAGACATCAAAGAAGTGCGCATGTCCCTAGCGTAAGCAATCCGTTTCATCATAGATTACTGCATTTAGGGAGCTATTGAATTAATCTTTACGATTAACGGTGGGAATTGTCTCGTAGCATTTACTTTGCCGCACCATGACTGTTTAAAAAAGTAAAGAAACTTACCACCTGAAGACACGTCTACACTGGTGCGAAACCGCTAGTGACTTTTTAATAAATGTATTTTAACAGCCAGTGGGGAAGATTTTATTCATCACTATCTGATTAAGGTTTACGCTGACGACACAAGGCCTCGTGCTTCCTTACAAATCGGTTACAAAATGCACCACTTTTCATTTGATTTGTATTTGTAACCTGCTATGTGATATGGCAGCAATGTATAGTGCTTGCTGTTGTTGGAGTAGTCGGATGTTGCCCGAGAGTGTAAAAATAAATATAGACTCCACTTAGTAGTGTTTAAGTAATGTGCGTTGCACCTATTTCTCAGAACTTAGTATTGGTACAAACATAATGAAAACTAGCGTCTGAATATATCAAAATACATTCCTTTCTGTAGAAGAAGATAAGCCTCAATGCTTCACAAGTTGTTGCTTCATTTCGTAGTGAATTCGATGGGTTGCTAACGCATTCATTAGCCATCCGACACCTTCTAGGAATTCGTGAGTGGGATCATGGAATGCTCTGAACTGGCTCCACCTCATAACATGAGTTCTTAAATGTAACTTTATTGCACATTATCCATAGTTTCATATATTACTGATTTGTGTGCAAGATATTTCACAGCCCACTCAATGACACCTCCCTGTAGCAATTTGTGTGAACGACACAACTAACACGAAAATCAACAACAACAATATGGCTGGGTGTGTATAAAGTAAGAATGGATCAACTGTTTAGTGTCATGAAGTTCTCCAGCATGATCTTAGAGCTAGTAATATTCCTATCCGCTCAGTTACTAATAATCTTTTCATTTGATTTCTTAATAATTTACTGTTGTCTGTCGCACTGAATACTACATAGTTTGCTGAGAGATGATGTCTATTTGTGGGCTTATACTTTTACTTTAAATGAAAGTAATTTCAGAATCATTTTTAATATCAACACTATTTCGAAAACCTTTAATGCTGTATTAATACTGTCCATGGACAGTAACATAACACTGACAAATTTCGGATAATAGGAACTCGTAATAAATGTCGTACGAAATTAATAAAATTTTAAGGCATGTGGTCAAACAGGAGTACTACTAAGAGAATTTATTAAAGCCCTGAACTGCTGAACTGTGTAGTATATTATGAAACTATTTGTCCCATAAAAGATACTGGCAATGCTGACTAACCACAATAATGTAACTGAGTAGTTACCGACACAAAAAGTACCTAACCTAAAAACTGAAATTAATTTTGCTTAGTTACTGTTTAAACATTAACTAAAAAATAATGTGTCATAAAGAAGCAATTCAAATACTTAAAATCGTGTTTCCTTTCAGCTTCTAGCTCCAAGTATTAGAGATGAGCTGTTTCTTTATATATGTAATCATTCACACTGAATTTAACAGAAAAATTAAACCATTACTTACTTCCACCATTGTGATCGGACTACACGTACAGGCGTAAGTATTCCTAATATCGTAATCAGAAAGACTCTCGATATCATGTATTCCACAATATGTCTCATTATTAGGCCAGCTCACTCCTAAATACGTTTAAAACAGCGATCGTCCATACCAGAAGATGATGAGCTGCCTCTCTCCATCTGAAAATTGATTTCATGTATGTAGTATTTGTTGCAATTAATTCAATTAACTGTACGTGCCATGTTCGAACATTTACGTTTCATGGGCTCAGGATAAGCCAGCGTGCCATGTTGTAGTTCGTTTACGTAATCTTAGTAGATCAAAAGGCTTGGATGGAGTCAAATAATTAAAAGAAAAAGTTAAGAATACGTATGTAAACTGCACTGTCAATTTCATGTGTGCAGGAAGAGAATCAATGAGGTTCTAGAAGGTACCGATAGATATTTGGAGTCATACTGCCTCCAGTGTCGTAGCCAGCTATGCTAGGTCTCAAGGTTGAGGATCTAAGTGAATACAGCCTAATCGAACGGGTCCCACAGACTGATGATTTGGTTTAAACCCAGGGACTATGGTGACTATCTGAACTGACGGACTGCCTGTGCCACCCAGGGGACGTCCATTCGCGGTACTGGCCACAAATTGCGGTTTTCGATGAACAACTGTCAGCTCATGTGCATGAACCAGGCGCCTGAAGGAGAAGCCCAGATGGAGCAATGATCGCTCAACGGTCGTTGAGGAGGCAATGTTGGTAGCCCCTTTGCTCATGTGGATAGTCTGTTGCTGAGTAGTCGCACGTCTGCTCGCCAGTACACGCATCTGTAGTTACCTCTCATTCTTGTCCCCTATGGCCCGTGGTGCACCATAGTTCCCTAGGGCGCTAGTTTTTGATAACGTCACTCTGCACACGCACAGTACACTTCAATCTCGGTGGCACGCAGACAGTTTACAAACTTAGCCATTTCAAAAGTGGATCCACTCTGGTCTGGAAAGCCAATGATTTTGTCCGTTTGGACGTCAGATAAGTCAGTCCGTTTCCGCATTACAACATCTACACTGTATTCCGCGTCCCTCCAAAACTCTAGCATTTCTGCTGTAGCTCCTACTATATCCCCCCTTCAACGTGAAGGAAAGGTAAAAATCACAAGAAGAAAACAGTATGTAAAAAGGAAAGTGAAAGAAATTGAAGCAAGTTTTACACAAGCAACATCTCCACGAAAGGAATAGCTCACCATCATACCCGGAGGACTCAGAGACAGGCCATACAAGAAGTAAAATCAGCCATATCTCAGAAAACCGACACATTATTTCTTCAT
This sequence comes from Schistocerca piceifrons, assembly GCF_021461385.2. NCBI lineage: Eukaryota > Metazoa > Arthropoda > Insecta > Orthoptera > Acrididae > Schistocerca > Schistocerca piceifrons. The sequence goes on along the minus strand of NC_060142.1, from coordinate 196,886,463 downwards.
TTCGACTTTGCTGGGAACCGATCTGTTGTTTTGCAGAACGAAATTCATAGTTACCACTGGCGCACATCACAGCTATCAGTATTCGCACGTGTTGCTAACTTCTTTGGGACATCACACTGTTTTGCTACTGTCAGTGATGATTTCATTCATGACAGCGGACATGCATGCTACACTGTCAGCATGATAACTGATGACATAGCATCTAGAGGCCATTTAATAAACATGTGTATGTTACTGATGGTGCAGCGCCTCATTTTAAAAACCGCTTTCAGATTTATAGGCATATTCAACACTGTAGGACAGGAATTAAGAGAAAAAATTTATATTTTCGGAAATAGGTCACGGAAACAGTTCATGTGATTGGTTAGGACGTCTCTGTAAAGATTTTGCAACCAGATTTTACCTCCAGCATGTAGCTGGTGATGTTAAGAGATGATACTGGATTTGTACACGCCATATCAAGCACATTAAGGGAATTCCGTTTAAAAAAGAGAGAATAGTGGTCTGCTTGAATCCTGTGGTAGGAATTCTGTCAAGTCACTACTGGGCTGCATCTCGGAGTGGCACATACATTGCAAGAATTTCCACAAAATGCAGCCTGTTGCTGTATGAAATGTAGAGACCACAGTATACATTAGAAGACTTTGTTGTAAACCACATTTCTTGTGTGTATGACAATGAGTGGTGGATGGGACAGATAGTATGTGTCTCTCATGAGCTGCAACATACAACCGTCTCCTATGACACCTCATCGTCCTGTTAATGCTTCAAAATGGGCGTCATCAAAAGACCAGTATGCAGTTCCCATTTCACGAGTACTGCTCTTGTTGGATCATCCCTGTCCGTGTGCCAACTCCTCTCGCATATACAAGTTCAATGAGAAGCAAATGAAAAAACACAAATGTACTCTTATCAATAGCACAGTATTGATTGTTCCATTGTAGGCAATTTTAATTCATGGAAAGTCTTTTAGAAGTCAAATCATGGCAAAAGACAATTATAATTTCTGAATAATATTGTAAAAAGAAAAATAGGTACAAATGTTCTACACCAAATATTTTTTTTCGAACAAAATTATGAATTATTTTCCCTTTCACTAACAATGTTGTACAGCATTATTTTGACTCAGAAATAACAGATTTGTAAGATATTTACTTAAAATCAGCGACCAGTTTAAATTCATGATTTAAATACAGTATTTAGGTGCCCATGATTCTCGACCTTGGGAGTGAAGCTAAGCCTACGTAAAAAATTTCTCACATTTTGTACGGATAAATACTGCCCACTCTGATTGTACATTCCCTAAGTACAATGAACAAATGATGTACCATGAAATTTTCAGAACATTTAGAATGAGGGTTTTCGAGAAAATAATTTCTAATTAACCAAATTTCAGATTCTTTTATTTTTATGTACAAATATTTTGATAGTTTAAAAATTTCATGCATTAATGTCATAACGTAGTTAGCAGTCCTTACACTTTATAATTTCTCAAGACAGTTAACATACTGAGACTATTGACATTTCTATAACGCAATTTTGAAAGTCGCAAATATTTACTAATTTTCATAACTTATTTTTCAAAGAAAAAAATAAAAAGTTCAGAAGTGTGTACGACATTCACTCTGGACGTGTATGATTTGAGATGAAATCGCCCTCATGGAATATCAAGAGGTAAACACAAGTTAATTTTCCCAGAACAAATAACGAAAAGCCACTCACAACACACTTCTTCCAGGATGACAATACATAGTTTGCAGTTTAGGAGAGGATTAATGAATCTACAGCACAATGGAATGAGAAGTTACTGTTTACTACTATAATTCTATAATCAGGATACATGTAACGGAACGTGAGAAAGCTGTGATGTATCGTTTGCTATTCCACAGAAAATCCTCAGGGCTCTGAACGCTAAGTAGTCGCAAGTTAATTGTGCAGAAGTTCTGGATATACCTCTAAATAACCTATAAATTATCTTAAAGGTCACCATGGCTAGTAATAGCAAATATCTCGCCCGATTTCTTCACTATTGCAGTGACTCAGAACGAGTTCAGACCAGCGCCAGAAAAAGCAGGTCGTCATCCAAAATGAAGAAGAGCGGAACACAACTAAAAAGTGTGCCATAATGTTGAATCTACATCTACATTTATACTCCGTAAGCCACCCAACGGTGTGTGGCGGAGGGCACTTTACGTGCCACTGTCATTACCTCCCTTTTCTGTTCCAGTCGCGTATGGTTCGCGGAAAGAACGACTGTCTGAAAGCCTCCATGCGCGCTCGAATCTTTCTAATTTTACATTCGTGATCTCCTCTGAGGTACAAGTAGGGGGAAGCAATATACTCGATACCTCATCCAGAAACGCACCCTCTCGAAACCTGGCGAACAAGCTACACCGCGATGCAGAGCGCCTCTCTTGCAGAGTCTGCCACTTGAGTTTGCTAAACATCTCCGTAACGCTATCACGGTTACCAAATAACCCTGTGACGAAACGCGCCGCTCTTCTTTGGATCTTCTCTATCTCCTCCGTCAACCCGATCTGGTACGGATCCCACACTGATGAGCAGTACTCAAGTATAGGTCGAACGAGTGTTTTGTAAGCCACCTCCTTTGTTGATGGACTACATTTTCTAAGGACTCTCCCAATGAATCTCAACCTGGTACCCGCCTTACCAACAACTAATTTTATATGATCATTCCACTTCAAATCGTTCCTCACGCATACTCCCAGATATTTTACAGAAGTAACTGCTACCAGTGTTTGTTCCGCTATCATATAATCATACAATAAGGGATCCTTCTTTCTATGTATTCGCAATACATTATATTTGTCTATGTTAAGGGTCAGTTGCCACTCCCTGCACCAAGTGCCTATCCGCTGCAGATCTTCCTGCATTTCGCTACAATTTTCTAATGCTCATCCGCGAAAAGCCGCATGGAACTTCCGACACTGTCTACTAGGTCATTTATATATATTGTGAAAAGCAATGGTCCCATAACACTCCCCTGTGGCACGCCAGAGGCTACTTTAACGTCTGTAGACGTCTCTCCATTGATAACAACATGCTGTGTTCTGTTTGCTAAAAGCTTTTCAATCCAGCCACACAGCTGGTCTGATATTCCGTAGGCTCTTACTTTGTTTATCGTGCGACAGTGCGGAACTGTATCGAACGCCTTCCGGAAATCAAGGAAAATAGCAACTACCTGGGAGCCTGTATCTATATTTTCTGGGTCTCATGAACAAATAAAGTGAGTTCGGTCTCACACGATCGCTGTTTAAGGAATTCATGTTGATTCCTACAGAGTAGATTCTGGGTTTCCAAAAACAACATGATACACGAGCAAAATGCACGTTCTTAAAATCTACAACAGATCGACGTCAGAGATATAGGTCTATAGTTTTGCGCATCTGCTCGACGACCCTTCTTGAAGACTGGGACTACCTGTGCTCTTTTCCAATCATTTGGAACCTTCCGTTCCTCTAGAGACTTGCGGTAATCGGCTGTTAGAAGGGTGGCAAGTTCTTTCGCGTACTCTGTGTAGAATCGAATTGGTTTCCCGTCAAGTCCAGTGGACTTTCCTCTGTTGAGTGATTCCAGTTGCTTTTCTATTCCTTGGACACTTATTTCGATGTCAGCCATTTTTTCGTTTGTGCGAGGATTTAAAGAAGGAACTGCAGTACGGTCTTCCTCTGTGAAACAGCTTTGGAGAAAGGTGTTAAGTATTTCAGCTTTACGCGTGTCATCCTCTGTTTCTATGCCACCATCATCCCGGAGTGTCCGGATATGCTGTTTCGAGCCACTTACTAATTTAACGTAAGACCAGAACTTCCTAGGATTTTCTGTCAACTCAGTACATAGAATTTTACTTTTGAATGCACTGAACGCTTCACGCATACCCCTCCTTACGCTAACTTTGACATCGTTTAGCTTCTGTTTGTCTGAGAGGTTTTGGCTGCGTTTGAACTTGGCGTGAAGCTCTCTTTGCTTTCGCAGTTGTTTCCTAACTTTGTTGTTGAGCCACGGTGGGTTTCTCCCGTCCCTCACAGTTTTACTCGGCACGTACCTGTCTAAAACGCATTTTACGATTGCCTTGAACTTTTTCCATAAACACTCAACATTGTCAGTGTCGGAACAGAAATTTTCGTTTTGATCTGTTAGGTAGTCTGAAATCTGCCTTTTATTACACTTGCTAAACAGATAAACCTTCCTCCCTTTTTTATATTCCTATTAACTTCCATATTCAGGGATGCTGCAACGGCCTTATGATCACTGATTCCCTGTTCTGCACTTACAGAGTCGACAAGTTCGGGTCTGCTTGTTATCAGTAGGTTCAAGATGTTATCTCCACGAGTCGGATCTCTATTTAATTGCTCGAGGTATGCTCTGTCCCTACCACCCGTCCTAAACATCTGAGTATCCAGTCTAAATCTGGTAAATTGAAATCTCCACCTAAGACTATAACATGCTGAGAAAATTTATGTGAAATGTATTCCAAAGTTTCTCTCAGTTGTTCTGCCACTAATGCTGCTGAGTCGGGAGGTTGGTAAAAGGAGCCAACTATTAACCTAGCTCGGTTGCTGAGTGAAACCTCCACCCATAATAATTCACAGGAACTATCCACTTCAACTTCACTACAGGATAAACAACTACCTACAGCGTCAGCCTAATGACCCGTGGTCTAGGGGTAGCATCTTTGGTTCATAATCAAAATGTCTTCGGTCACGGGTTCGAACCCCGCCACTGACTAAATTTTGATAAATAATCATCATTGGCGGCCGAAGACTTCCGGCATGAGAAGTCAGCCTCATTCTGCCAACGGCCTTGTCAAAGAGGGCGGAGGAGCGGATAGAGGTTCAATGCACTCTCTTGTCCTAGGGGTGGGAAATTGCCCCTAAAGGCGGAAGAATCAGCAATGATCAACGACATGAGGATGCAGAAAGCAATGGAAACCACTGCATTAAAGGCACGTTACGTTTATCCACAGGACATGTGGCCTGTAATTGATGAAGTGTCATGATGATCTCTCCATTGGCAAAAGATTCCAGAATAGTCCCCCATTCGGATCTCCGGGAGGGGACTGCCAATGGGGAGGTTACCATGAGAAAAAGATTGAATAATCGACGAAAGGATAGCGTTCTACGAGACTGGGCGTGGAATGTCAGAAGCTTGAACGTGGTAGGGAAACTAGAAAATCTGAAAAGGGAAATGCAAAGGCTCAATCTAGATATAGTAGGGGTCAGTGAAGTGAAGTGGAAGGAAGACAAGGATTTCTGGTCAAATGACTATCGGGTAATATCAACAGCAGCAGAAAATGGTATAACAGGTGTAGGATTCGTTATGAATAGGAAGATAGGGCAGAGGTTGTGTTACTGTGAACAGTTCAGTGGCCGGGTTTTTCTAATCAGAATCGACAGCAGTCCCACACCGACAACGATAGTTCAGGTATACATGCCGACGTTGCAAGCTGAAGATGAACAGATAGAGTAAGTGTATGAGGATATTGAAAGGGTAATGCAGTATGTAAAGGGGGACGAAAATCTAATAGTCATGGGCGACTGGATTGCAGTTGTAGGGAAAGGAGTAGAAGAAAAGGTTACAGGAGAATATGGGTTTGGGACGAGGAATGAAAGAGGAGAATAATTGAGTTCTATAACAAGATTCAGATAGTAATAGCGAATACCCTGTTCAAGAATCACAAGAGGAGGAGGTATACTTGGAAAAGGCCGGGAGATACGGGAAGATTTCAATTAGATTACGTCATGGTGAGACAGAGATTCCGAAATCAGATACTGGATTGTAAGGCGTACCCAGTGGCAGATATAGACTCAGATCACAATATAGTAGTGATGAAGACTAGGCTCAAGTTCAAGACATTAGTCAGGAAGAATCAATACGCAAAGAAGTGGGATACGGAAATGCTAAGGAATGACGAGATACGTTTGAAGTTCTCTAACGCTATAGATACTGCAATAAGGAATAGCACCAGTAGGCAGTACAGTTGAAGAGGAATGGTCATTTGTAAAAAGGGCCAACACAGAAGTTGGGAAAGAAAACATAGGTACAAAGAAGGTTGCTGCGAAGAAACCATGGGTAACAGAAGAAATACTTCAGTTGATTGATGAAAGGAGGATGTACAAACATGTTCCGGGAAAATCAGCAATACAGAAATACAAGTCGCTGAGGAATGAAATAAATAGGAAGTGCAGGGAAGCTAAGACGAAATGACTGCAGGAAAGATGTGAAGACATCGAAAAAGGTATGATTGTCGGAAGGACAGACTCAGCATACAGGAAAGTCAAAACAACCTTTGGTGACATTAAAAGCAACGGTGGTATCATTAAGAGTGCAACGGGAATTCCACTGTTAAATGCAGAGGAGAGAGCAGATAGGGGTAAAGAATACATTGAAAGCCTCTATGAGGGTGAAGATTTGTCTGATGTGATAGAAGAAGAAACAGGAGTCGATTTAGAGGAGATAGGGGATCCAGTATTAGAATCGGAATTTAAAAGAGTTTGGAGGACTTACGGTCAAATAAGGCAGAAGTGCTAGATAACATTCCATCAGAATTTCTAAAATCATTGGGGGAAGTGGCAACAAAACGACTATTCACGTTGGTTTGTAGAATATATGAGTGTGGCGACATACCATCTGACTCTCGGAAAAGCATCATCCACACAATTCCGAAGACGGCAAGAGCTGACAAGTGCAAGAGTTATCGCACAATCAGCTTAACAGCTCATGCATCGAAGCTGCTTACAAGAGTAATATACAGAAGAATGGAAAAGAAAATTGAGAATGCGCTAGGTGACGATCTGTTTGGCTTTAGGAAAAGTAAAGGGACGAGAGAGGCAATTCTGACGTTACGGCTAGTAATGGAAGCAAGGCTAAAGAAAAATCAAGACACTTTCATAGGATTTGTCGACCTGGAAAAAGCGTTCGACAATATAAAATGGTGCAAGCAGTTCGAGATTCTGAAAAAAGTAGGGAAAAGCTATAGGGAGAGACGGGTCTTATACAATATGTACAACAACCAAGAGGGAAGAATAAGAGTGGACGATCAAGAACGAAGTGCTCGTATTAAGAAGGGTGTAAGACAAGGCTGTAGCCTTTCGCTCCTACTCTCCAGTCTGTACATCTAGGAAGCAATGACGGAAATAAAAGAAAGGTTCAGGAGTGGAATTAAAATACAAGGTGAAAGGATATCAATGATACGATTCGCTGATGACATTGCTATCCTGAGTGAAAGTGAAGAAGAAGTAAATGATCTGCTGAATGGAAAGAACAGTCTAATGAGTACACAGTATGGTTTGAGAGTAAATCGGAGAAAGACGAAGGTAATGAGAAGTAGTAGAAATGAGAACAGCGAGAAACTTAACATCAGGGTTGATGGTCACGAAGTCAATGAAGTTAAGGAATTCTGCTACCTAGGCAGTAAAATAACCAATGACGGACGGAGCAAGGAGGACATCAAAAGCAGACTCGCTATGGCAAAAAAGGCATTGCTTGCCAAGAGAAGTCTACTAATATCAAATACCGGCCTTAATTTGAGGAAGAAATTTCTGATGATGTACGTCTGGAGTACAGCATTGTGTGGTAGTGAAACATGGACTGTGGGAAAACCAGAACAGACGAAAATTGAAGCATTTGAGATGTGGTGCTATAGACGAATGTTGAAAATTAGGTGGATTCATAAGGTAAGGAATGAGGAGGTTCTACGCAGAATCGGAGAGGAAAGGAATATGTGAAAAACACTGATAAGGAGAAGGGACAGGATGATAGGACATCTGCTAAGACGTGCGGGAATGGCTTCCATGATACTAGAGGGAGCTGTAGAGGGCAAAAATTGTAGAGGAAGGCAGAGATTGGAATACGTCAAGCAAATAATTGAGGACGTAGGTTGCAAGTGCTACTCTGAGATGAAGAGGTTAGCATTGGAAAGGAATTCGTGGCGGGCCGCATCAAACCAGTCAGTAGACTGATGACGAAAAAAAACAAAAAAAAACACCGCGACAAACACGGCTTTGTAAAAATTTCGGCAGAATTTATCTCTGGCTTCAGTCAACTTCCTGTACCTTAACGATTTCAGCTTCGGTGCTTTCTATCAGCGCTTGAAGTTCCGGTACTTTACCAATGCACCTTCGACAGTTTACAATTACAATACCGATCGCTGCTTGGTCCCCGCATGTCCTAACTTTGCCCCGCACCCTTTGAGGCTGTTGCCCTTTCTGTACTTGCCCGAGGCCATCTAACCTAAAAACCGCCCAGACCACGCCACACAACCCCTGCCACCCGTGTAGTCGATTGCTGCGTGTAGTGGACTCCTGACCTATCCATCGGAACCCGAAACCCCACCACCCTATGGCGCAAGTCGAGGAACCTGCAGCTCACACGGTCGCAGAACCGTCTCAGCCTCTGATTCAGACCCTCCACTCGGCTCTGTACCAAAGGTCCGTAGTCAGTCCTGTCGACGATGCTGCAGATGGTGAGCTCTGCTTTCATCCCGCTAGCGAGACTGGCAGTCTTCACTAAATCAGATAGCCGCCGGAAGCCAGAGAGGGTTTCCTCCGATCCATGGCGACACACATCATTGGTGCCGACATGAGTGACCACCTGCAGATGGGTGCGCCCTGTACCCTTCATGGCATCCGGAAGGACCCTTTCCTCATCTGGAATGACTCCCCCCGGTATGCACACTGAGTGCACATTGGTTTTCTTCCCCTCTCTTACTGCCATATGTGTAATCAAACTAGAGCTCCTTGTGGTGCTAAGACCGCGAGTGCCTACCACTGGCTGAAGGGGAAGACCCAGCTCGAATGTTGCGAAGTGCCTCATGGGATACGTAAAGAAATTGCTCTAAGAGTTTATTCACACTAATTAAAACTGACTATAGTAGAAAAGGAAAAGCATTACAAAGGTAATTCCACAATTTAAGAAAAGGAAGGAAACAGTGGGCAGAAAATGAAATAGCTAATGAATAGGCAACTTTCATCACCGTCCCCTTGATAATTTGGAAAGAACTTTAACTTGCTCTGGAGGATTCAACCAGAAGACAATAAGAACTGATAACACCATCCTATTTGCTGTCAAAAAATAAAAGTAATTTAATAATGATAACCTACACAGCATCCTAATAGCTCTCAATATATTAAAGTAATTTAATAATGAAAACCATAACTAAACGACGGTATTTTAACTGAATTAAGTGGAGTTATAACCACAGTATATCGTATTGACTTCATATTACACAACACAAAGCCATCAGTATCCAAATTTCCAACTTCATAGCTCCATAATTCTATGTGACCAACATATTTGATGATTTTAACACAGATTAACATGATAATGCAAAGAATAATAGGACAATATGACTGAAATACGACTGTTAACAAGAGAAAACGGCCCTACGTCTGCTACCTAGTATTAACAGAAGGTAATTATTTTAAGTAGCATTAAGTTAAATGTACTGAAGGAAATCTTTGTTTAAGACTTAGAAATAGATATCAACCGAGCTTATGACTGAATTTCATTGCAAAACGTACACAAAACATCCCGCACAAAACGGACAGTAATAGTTTCCTATTCTTATTTTTATGCATATTTGCAGATATACGCCCATACATCATGATTATTAGAAATAATATTTACTGAAATAGAGTGAATTAGTGAGGACTAGCCCTCTAGTACAGTGCTTTACAGAATGTTTCATTTTAAACTCTTGAAGAGAGCTACGTTCCAGTAAGATGACAGCACAACACATAAAACTGATCCTGCCGGTGCGTTCGAGCGGTTCTTGGCGCTTCAGCCTGGAGCCGCATTACCGCTACGGTAGCAGGTTCCAATCCCGCCTTGGGCATGGATGTTTGTGATGCCCTTAGTTAGTTAGGTGTAAGTAGTTCTAAGTTCTAGGGGTCTGATGACCTCAGATGTTAAGTCCCATAGTGCTCAGAGCCATTTGAAACATTTTTGAACATAAAACTGATCAAAAAGTTACACAAAATTAACGTAAATACAATGAGAAAATAATAAAATAACACATAAATTTATCTGAAGAAATTTGGTACAATATATATCTTATAAATATCTCTCTTATTTTGTCTGCTGGAAGTACATGCAAGGTGAGGTTGGAGTTAGTTCGATCCTAGTATTTCAGACTCGCTTCGTGAATGTCACACTAAGTTTACAATTCATACATGAGTTTTCCCTAAAATTAATGCAAAACTTTTAGTATGCAGAACTTCTCCTTCTAAGGACCCGAACGGCAGAAAAAATTTTGAGGCTAAACTGTGTCATGGCACTGTACTATCCACATGGGAACCCACAAATGTAAGCGCTTTGTCGCACAGTGTGTAATACATTAATAAGGCAAAACACTATAATCATAGCCCACCACGACGCTGGATGCTGCCTGGTGGCTTTACGGGCACGTAAGACGGTAACAAAAGTATGTAAGCGGAGAATACACTGATGGGTAATTACCATTGCGAAGATATGTACTCCAATGGGGAAATGCACTGAGATAAGCTACTTTAACGGAGCACAATGCTAAGTGATCGAAAGTATCCGAACACCACATAAAAACATACATTTTTCATATCAGAAGCATTCTGCTGCCACCTAATACCTGGTACTCCATATCAGCGACCTCAGTAGTCATTAGACATCGTGAGAATGGGGCGCTCTGCAGAACTCACGGACGTCGAACATGGTCAGGTGATTGGTTGTCACTTGTGTCATACGTCTCTTCGCGGGATTTCCACACACCAAAAAGCCCCTAGGTCCACTGTTTCCGATGTGATAGTGAAGTGAGAACGTGACGGGACACGTACAGCACAAAAGCTTACAGGCCGACCTCGTCTGCTGACTGGCAGAGACCGCCGACAGTTGAAGAGGGTCGTAATCTGTAATAAGCTGACATCTATCCAGACCATCACAAAGGAATTACAAACTGCATCAGCATCAACTGCAAGTACTATGACAGTTAAGCGGGAAGTGAGGTAACTTGGATTTCACGGTCGAGCGGCTGCTCATATGTCACACATCACGGCGGTAAACGCCAAACGACGCCTCGCTTGGTGTAGGGTGCGTAAACATTCACCGATTGAACAGTGGAAAATGTTGTGTGGACTGGTGAATCACGGTACACAATGTGGCGATCCGACGACCGGGTGTGGGTATGGCGAATGCCCTGTGAACGTCATCTGCCAGCGTGTGTAGGACCAACAGTAAATTTCGGAGGCGGTGATGTTACGGTGTGGTCCCGTATTTCATGGAGAGTGCTTTCAACCCTTGTTGTTTTACGTGGCACTATCGCAGCACAGGCTTACATTGATGTTTTAAGCACCTTCTCCCTTCCCACTCTTGAAGAGCAAATCGGGGATGGCGATTGCATCTTTCAACACGATCGAGCATCTGTTCATAAGCCACGGCCTGTGGTGGAGTGGTTACACTACAATAACATCCCTGTAATGGACTGCCCTGCATAGATTACTGATCTGAATCCTATAGAACACCTTTGGGGTGTTTTGGAACGCCTACTTCGTGCAAGACCTCCCCGACCAACATCGATACGTCTCCTCAGTGCAGTACTCCGTACAGAATGGGCTGCTGTTCCCCTTGCAGCATTACCTATGGAGGGCGCCACGAACTTGTATCTCATTTTCAGCCACGTGTCCGGATACTTCTCGAAAACGGCGAAGCTGGTCGAATGTTTCCGTGCTACAATCGTGAGGATCTACGGAAAGATATAGGACAGTGAAACTACTACTAGGCAATAAGTGGTTGGGCGTCCACGACTCTTCATGGGACGTGAGGTTCAGAGGAGTGCCTGCTATTTAAAGCTGGATAGATGGTGATCTGTGGCATCTCCACTGAAAGAGTCCAATGTTGTTGCACCCACATGTGTTTCGAAGCACGTGGAGCATCGTACAGTGTTGATCATGGAGCTCCATAGAAGACCACCCCCTCGTGTTCGCACGTTGATCGATGGGAACATGTCAACTCTTCTCATGAATAAAACTTTTGCTAAACTAGTTGTTTGTCGTCTCCATAAACGGCATTATCGAGGTGAAAGACGGTTCGAAAAGCGCGGCGCGTTACGAACGTAGTCTAAGGCAGACTTTTTCTTGCGCTTGCTTGGGACCTGTAGTAGTAATCTAAGACACGATGCTAGCTGAGAACCACCTGCATCCCTTAATGCTTTATTTCTTCCCCGATGGCGATGTCATTTTTCAGCAGTATAGTAGTCCTTGTTTCATAGCCAGGCTCGTGATGCAGTCTACATCTACCTCTGCGTGATTACTTTGCTATTCACAATAAACTGCCTGGCGGAGAGTTCACTGAATTTCCTTCAAGATGTCTCAAAGTTCCACTGTCGAACGGCGCGCGGAAAAAGCGAGCACTTAAATCTTTCTGCGAAGGCCCTGATTTCTCTTTTTTTATTGTGTTGATCATTTTTCCTTTTGTAGGTGGGTACCAACAGAACTTTTTCGCAATCGGAGGAGAAAACTGGTAATTGAAATTTCACGAGATGATCCCGTCGCAACGAAAAACGCCTTTGTTTTAGTGATTGCCACTCCAATTCATGTATCATGTCTGTGGCACTTTCTCCCCTATTTTCCGATAGTAGGAAACAAGCTGCTGTTCTTTGAACATTTTCGATGTCTTCCGTCAGTTCCACCTGGTGCGGATCCCACACAGCACTGCAATACTCCAGAATAGGGCGAATAAACGTGGTGTAAGAACACGTTGATGTCGCGTCAACCAAATTCACCTTATGTAAATCCTATGGGACACATCTGGCACGCTATCGGGAGCCGTCACTGCGTACGTATATTAGCGGATCTTTATTTATTCGAACCTGTGCATAGACATCTAAGACCACATACCGCCACAAACCTATGAACTTACTCTCGTCTCCTTGATATGCAGACTCAATGATGTACTTCGTTCCATAGAAGGGCAAACAATAGGTTAGTAGTTGGACTTAATGCTTGGCTCATCGATGAACGTTAGCCATGACGCTACAGAGTCCAACATGGAATCTTTTGGACGTTCATTATTGATATAGGGTACTGGCTCTCCATGATACTGTTTTACTATCAAGTGCAGACGCGATCCAGGTACTGCGATCTTGCTGACGCTATTGGAGGGATCCTACACCTCATTCTCCTCTGTTCCCGCCATTCACCCAGCTATCACCTCACCCGGGCACTCTGGTGCTCCCAGCGCTAGTACTGGAAGAGTATCATTCCGCTCGGCAACACCTGTGTCCTCTGCGCACACCATGAAGTCAATCATCTGTAGCTCCAGCCAATGGCTAATCAGTCAGCCCATTTAAATTGTGAGAGGCACCCACATGCCTTGCTCATATTGTGGCATCAAGCAGTCAGGCCTGCAAGATGAGTGGTCTGTCAAGCGAGTGGATTCATTCTTATTTATCGAGTAACATGAACTCTAGTACTCACACTTAAGTTACAAGTTATCCTCCTATATGATTAATACGCAACGGAAACACGCATCTGACTATCAGCAATTTACAGAACTCTTGACTGTACACTACGCACTGGCAATACCAAATTTTCTTTTTGTCTTTTATTATAACGGCTTTTGTCAACACGTGGCCACCGCACTGAATATGAATGGCGCACACACTGTAAATTCGGGACATGATGACAACATACAATTCGAAGGAAAAGTCCACCAATATTTTACTTTTCACTATCTTATTTATTCCGATAAATTCTCTAACCTAAACACACAAATTCTACAACCTACAACAATAACACATGAGAAATTCCGCCCAGTGGGCATGGTTTTACAATGGTGAATCTCTATATTATGGTCTCGTAATTACTTTTAACGCTACAGTGCACTTTCTGGATAGGATGGTGGATCTTTTATTATACCTCACACTTCGACTCTCACAATCATCATCACTAAACTTTCCTCCAGTCCGAGCGGTACCGAAGGAACAAGCATAACCCACTAATCTTTTGAAACTACCTCGCTACTCTCCGATGCAAACCACACATACCCAAATTACATGACATACACCACACTACAATAAGAAATATAAAACACTAAATAGTCACAACACTATCACTTTCAGCTTTCCCACTTCAATTAATATTGATCCCAGTTTCACACGACACTGCCCCACTTAGTAATTCTACTTTCCTACTATGAACTCTGGAGATATATGCACGTCTTCCAGTGCAATGCAAGCCAAGTGGCGTTGCTGGATAGACGGCCGACTCACCTTGGTTCTCTCTCAGAGTTGGATTCTAGCGTCACACGGAATTATATCCCGCAAGGTAATATTAAGAACGTATTCATCACACACGCGAGTCCTCAACTGATACCATGGACGAGTACTTCTCTATATCCTTTGTCTCATACACAGATTGAGACTCACACAGTACTCACCACGTGGAAGTACTCGTCTCTAATTTCAAGTCCTGCACACGCCATTTCTTAAATATTTCAACTTATGGTACACATGCAATTTCTTAAATATTTCATCTTATTGTGCACACGCTAGTAATTCAGCTTAACTTAAGCACACGGAAGTATTTCAACTTATTGCTACACGTGGTTTCATTGTGACCGTTGGTCACTTCCAAAGATTACTACAATCCCATTAATATTACCTGCCTGACATTTAATTCTCCCCACAAAAGTTCCTGAAATAGAGAAATTAATATTTCAAACTACTCTTAAATATTCCACATCCATATCATGTCTCCACTCTTTCGTTATTACGGAGCACAACTAAAACAGGTCTCAACAGCACAAGATCCAGCGGCAGAGTGCTGAAACATGGCCGTTCTCTAGGTCCTCTCCAATCTCTGTCGAGGTGGGGGAAGCACCTTGCTATCGTATTGGTCAGCCACATTTCAGGCGCTCAAAGCTCTGGTAAATTTCATCTCTTTGGTCCCACCAAAGGTGGCCAAAGGATCGACTCAAAGACGATCATATATTCACATTCACTATCTGCGGTTAGCAGACGACCATACATTCATTCATTTCACAGATCTCACCAAATGGGATGTAGGGATTTACTTTGTGGGAGTGCACATGTGATCAATTAAATAAATAAATTGACATTCTCTCCCACACTGGTATCCGGCTTCGCTGTATTAATTGAAATTGAGTTATTTTACAAAAAAAAATGTGTTCTTCTGACAAAAATAATGAAGTATGTTGTACCTATTTTCAATGTCGGGCGGTACTGTACCCTTTCAATGGAATCTTTTGGCCGTTCATTATTGATATAGGGTACTGGCTGTCCATGATACTGTTTTACTATTAAGTGCAGACGCGCTCCAGGTACTGTGATCTTGCTGACGCTATTGGAGGGATCCTAGACCTCATCCTACTCTGTTCCCGCCATTCACCCAGCTATCACCTCACCCGGGCACTCTGGTGCTCCCAGCGCTAGTACTGGATGAGTATCATTCCGCTCGGCAACACCAGTGTCCTCTGCGCACACCATGAAGTCAATCATCTGTAGCTCCAGCCAATGGCTAATCAGTCAGCCCATTTCTTGTGTAGCAGCATCTCAGCCTCAGTAATGCCATCCATTCCAGGTATCGACACACGTAGAAAAAATATTTTGCCAGCCTCACGTGGCTAGGCTGAACATACGTAAATGTACATCATTTATATATATCATGTTATAAACTTTGACTCTCTCCCCTAGATATAATTGCTTGTTCAATTTTTTTCACACTTGACAAATACCTTTAGGTTATAACAATAAGCATAAGCTTTGTCATACACAGCCTTGAGAATCTAATCACATAGCATCATAAAGTAGATATCAAAGCCAGAATAAAATAAACGTCATTCATGATTAGTTTGTACAAAGGTATCATGTTACGTAGAAACAATAAATAATATTCACGGTACAAGTGGTTAGCCAAGGATTCATGAAATCGCTCATCTTTCTCCAACCCACTAGACATGGTTCATTACTATCATATAGAGTCTATACTGAAGACATCCGCTACTTCTCTCTGCTCTTCACCATCCTTAGCTAGAAAAATGCTATCAGGATTTCTATTGGTACTGCCTCCATACATAGTGATCAAACAAAGGAAAGTGGTTCATAAGCACAATACTTGCAGCATACACACAAAATGAATAGGTATCCTAATCAAACACAGTACTTAAGTTCCTTAGTAAAACAGCTGTACATGTCTACACAAAATAAACAGGTTCCAGGACGCAGCTCCATCATCAGTACATACACAAAACTGATTCCTGGCCACAACCTCACCACCCACAATATATACCCAAAATAATGTCTTTCCTAGACGCAGCACCTGCGTCCATAAGACACACACAAAAGAAGTTCATTCCTCTGGGATAGAATAAGACAATAACAAAGAGATATGGTCATGGTACTATATCTAATTAAGCTAATCACTAAATAAACAACTCTATCATCAGCTGACACAAAACATCACACTGCACAAACAAATACGTGTCAACGAACATTTCACTGACAGAATCATCAAACATATATACATAAAGCATATACAACAACACACTGTATTGAACATAAAATCATCAAAACAGAGAAACGAAATATGTACAAAATTGAAATTACGGAGCAGCTAAGAAGAGATCATCGTTATCACAACATTAGCTTCGATATATCCAAATATTCATCGTTAAGACAATGTCATTTCATTCACACATGTAATCACCGCTGAAAAAAAAATCATACACACAGTCTGATATGGTTGATGTCACAAATTACACTAAGCAATTAAAGCATAATACTGAGTCAGCTGTACACACAGTCACCACACATCATGTCACCACACTGTGACACGCAGTCCGCTTTACTACTGAATAAAACTTACCAGATAATTCAAATGGGAGGTCGTTTAACTGTTGGTCCATACGTCTAATCCTTGTCATCAAAGTAATCAACGTACTAAGCTGGTGATGGCTCATTCAATTACTATTTGTCAGAGGTCTCAGTCTGAAAATCAGACATGATTGGTTCTCTTCGCTAACAGGCGTGCAAATATCAGGTTCTTTTTTATTGGAAACACCTACCATCTTCCTTGTCAACCGTAAACTGTACTACTGTGCCCTTGCGTCAGTAAATACATACAAGGTGCTATTATTTCTGTTAGGCTAGCTATTCATGCATCTCAACATTACTCACAAAATACTCTGATTATACACTGGCAATATTTATCAGTTCATCCATAACAGTCTTTGGGACAAGTATCAGTCTTGTATAGCGCTTCCTTTCCACTGCCCAGTAATACTCACTAAATATAATTTGAAAAATCAGTCAATAAACCGTCTCTCTGAAGAAAATTGACACCTCAACTCAGTCACCCTCTACGCTTGGAGGTAATCTACTGATAAAGAAAAGTCGCTATTAAACTCTCAAACAATAGAAGACAGCAACAATATCACAATATGATCCTCAGGCAGAAGAAATTACTAAAACATATATAAAATTCGCATTCAAAGACCACCTTGCAAATATTCATTCAGCCTTTGCACCACCACAGTATGCAGAGAATCACTCACCACATTAAACGACAAACTGGACAGACTACGTCATCACATATTAATAACAATTCACTCGCTGACTTTTCATTATAAAATCACACAACGTAAACTATGGCAGAAAGTAATCCAAATGTTTCAATCACTAACAGCATTCATCAATAAACCCAAAACTTTCACAGATTCTGAACATTCAGATGGACACACACTTATTCTCAGATGACTGACCTCACAAAACTTTCGCCTCAACCACACAGGTACTCATTCGTACAGGTATGGTCAGAACAAGAGTAGGACGCAACAGGGAAATAAAAATTGCACATGTTCTATTTCTATTAGATCATTTTGTGCTTGCCAGTCACATAACCCAAACTTGTCAGTCACGTAACACAAAACTGCCAGTCACATTACACTTACAGACTATATACCATGTTCAGTGCTCAGTTTGAGTCACAATTCACTCAGTACTCCATTAGATCATGATTATCATTTACTAAAAACATTACAACACTCAAAAGTAATTAACGTAGTGTGATGAAATTTGGCAAATACATTTTACTAGGTAACATACTTTAGTGATTAATATTAAAAGTTCACAGGTTAATACAACCGCGATATAAGCCATTGCAAATTTGAAATGGTGGTACATTGATAACTAGTGTAAGCGCGAGACTGTTCAAGGCAGACATGCATGCATTGTGCTGTACAGGTGTCTGATGTCAGTTTTTTGCTATGGAGTTCCATGCCTGTTGCACATGGTCCATCAGTATAGGTACAGCAGGGAAGAGTAACGCTGTTTGTGGTGACACTGGGCTTGTCGCCCCATTATGTCCCATATGCGCTGTATTGCATACAGATCTGGCGGTCGAGCAGGCCAAGGCAACATACCGACACACTGTAGCGCATGTTTGGCTGTAACAGCGATATGTGGGCGAGCGTTACACTATTGGCCAACACTCCTGCTGCCATACGAAACCGCACCATCGACTATAACTTCAGGTGTAGGTCAAAAGTGCCTAGCACAGGGGAAGTTTGGTCTGAGGCCTCAATTGACTTCCTTCTAACGAACACATGACCATCATTGGCACCAGTCAGGCCCAGCTTACATCAGAAAACACAACAAATCTTCACTCTAACCTTCAATGAGCTGCCACTTTACTGAAATAGTAAGTGGCTGTGGTTCGAGGTCAGTGCATGCAAGCTACGGGCTTCTGAGTCGGATCTGTCCTGGAAGTACTCAATTTATAACAGTTGGTTGTGTCGCTGTTGTGCAAACTGCTGCGCAGAATGCTGCTGCCGATGCAGTGATGTGCCGAAGCCATACGCCGAATACTAGTCCTACGTAGTAATCCACAGTCTGTTCTTCTTGCGTCCGTACATTCTCGTGACCACTGCTACCAGCAAAAATGTAAAGTGGCCAAATTACTACTAAGACTTTCTGCAGTACGGAAAAAGAAACATCCAGCTTCTCGTAGCTCTATTGCACGACATCGTTCTAACTCGGTGACGTGTTGATATTGGCGTCTTTACTACCTTAAAGTCATTCTTGAGTTTCCACGCTGAGTCTTAAAGGTAACTAAGGCTCAAACCTGATTTGCGTCCTCACGGTGGCACTGTAAGAGTCACTTTTCTGCCACTGGTGCGTTATTGGAAGAAATATCATCGTTCAGATGTAGGAACACGCCTACAAAATTAGGTTCAAGTCACACAACTCTTTCTTGGTCCTACAATCTTTTCTGTCAGTATACTTCCAGTACACGTCAGTTCATAGAAGTCACTTCTTACTGATAACACTTATCAAAATCTAAAACTCAAGAGAAATTAATCATCCTGTTTCATTTCACTATCTTGTCAATTATTGAAATCAACTATTACTGCTCTAAAACAGGATCCTTCAAAAATCAGACACCTGTGCCAATCTTACAAAATCCTTAGACACCATGTAGAATAGCGCTCACATTCGTCATACTAGATTTCAAATACATGCGCACACAAACACATACACAAATGGTACAGTATCGAGCACACAGCAAATCGTCTTTCCAAAGAATAGAAGTTTTGTGCCAAAGGCATCCAAAAAAGCATGTTAAGCACATCTCTCACATAAGGCAAAACGTAACCATCATCTGAAAATCGTTGTACTTCTTCACTTCCTGTGTGGGATCCCCATGGACAAGTTAAAAATCAACCACGTGATAGGTGCCTCATCATTCGAAAAGTCTTATTAGAAAAGGAAACATTAATAAGACACATGACAAAAATTGTTTGGTTACTGAGAAAACGATTAATTATAAACACTTCAAGGAAACGACATGTAAATTGTTTGGTTGCACTCGTAAAAAGAAAAGCTGTTAATTATAATTAATGTAAAATAAAAGATACTGGCTACTCCCTGCTGAGCACACCTTATAAAAACCACTATACTGCTAAACACTTCCACAGTGCGAACAGCTTCAACCTTGTAACGGATACACTTCCAGCTGGGTCCTTCCCAGAGGAAGGCTCTTACGGATGAAACGTCTTGTACATCTGAAAAGACATCCACCATAAATTCACAAAATTCCCCGTGCTCTATAACTTTACGGTTTCCTGTATTTTCACCACAAACAAAATTGCTTATAGCTCCATTATTATCTGAGAACACAAACAAAGACGTATTAGACTTAAGTAACAACATGGCCTCTCTGGACACTTCGACACTTCCTAACGTTACACTAAACTGCCGTAGTGAAGGTGAATGATGGACTTCGGTTTATTGGCAGAATTTTAGAAAAGTGTGGTTCATCTATAAAGGAGAACACTTGTAGGACATTAGTGCAACGCATGCTTGAGTACTGACCGAGTATTTGGGATTCATACCATGTCGGAATGAAGGAAGATGTCAAAGCAATTCAGAGACCAACTGCTGCATCTATTAGTGCTAGGTTCGAATAACATGCAAATAGTACGGAGATGCTTCGAAAAATCAAATCGGAATCCCTTAAGGGAAGGCGGCTTTCTTTCCGAGAAATACTATTCAGAAAATGAATTCTTGTCACCACTGATCCGTTCTCAACTATATTCTTAACATGTTTTAGATCTGATTTGAAACTTTGTGCAGTAATCACACGTGCTGTTTCTTGTACTTACAAGTGATTTAAACCTGCAGTAGGACCAGATTAAATTACAGCACTACATCTTTCTCCATCACTATTTCCCTGATCAACTCTCACCACTGTTGACACTTCCATATTCTGGTACATCATCATCTTCCTCGTTTTCAAGGATTAGATCTTCTGACCCGTTTCGCCTAAGAACTGTACATGCTATCTCATTAACCCACGTCCAAAGTTACTCTTTCCTGTTGGGTTATACCGTACAGCGGTGCTGCAGCTTTAGTTATTCAATTATCAGACATACTTTGGACCTGATGTTTCCAGTTCAGTCCGTACTCCTCAATTATATTTGTGATGGGCTCAACGTCTGGTTTTTGTCAAACGTGTTTCTTTTAAAGTCCACTAATGAATATCCGACTACAATGTGGAGGTATTTTATCTCTGATGATTCAGTTCAACGTGAGTAATCAAATACTAGGATCCCATATCCACTATCATATAGTAGCAAAGACAAGCTTACTACTTTATAAAGTTTTTATCAGGCATTCTTTCCGTACGCTATATTTTAATGTAATCATACTCTGTACGGTTTCACTGAAATGTTTGATACTTGCCAAATTGAGCTGTACATTATACTGCTCAAAATTGAAAATGCTTTGGAGATAAAAGTAACCATTTACTCTCAATTCGAGGCCGCTGATAACGAATAAGACATCAGTTATTGAAGAGTGGTTCGGGTTTAGAAGAAATAAATTATCACCGGACATACCTAAGTGCACAGAATAGTGGTTCATGATAACAACAGTTGTCCGCTTATTTAATGAGTGGTGGTCAGCTACATCGTTATACTTATCCCTAGCACTAAGGAAGTTGAGCAGTCTCATCAATGCTGCCAATTTAGTAATTATTCCATTAAATCTAGTGGATTCGGGATATTTTTCAGCGGAGAAAGTCTTCCTATT